>NC_053434.1:115531149-115769411 GCF_007990345.1 Gossypium hirsutum
GTCTTGCAGGCCAACTCATTCTCGCAATATGAGTTGATTTTGAAACAGAAATGAAATACCTCAACGTGTCTTGAGGCTCAACTCATTTCTCGCAATATGAGTTGAATTTGAGAAGCAGAAATTGAAAATACCTCAACGTGTCTTGAGGCTCAACTCATTTCTCGCAATATGAGTTAATTTAAAACAGAAATGAAATTACCTCATCTTCCTCATTTCGCAATATGAGTTGAATTTGAAAACAGAAATTGAAATACCTCACGGCTGAGCCAACTCATCTCGCAATATAGTTGAATTTTGAAAAGAATTGAAAATATTTGAAATATTTCCAATATAATTTTGACAAATTGATACCTCAACGTGTCTTGAGGCTCAACTCATTTCTCGCAATATGAGTTGAATTTTGAAACAGAAATTGAAATACTCAACGTGTCTTGAGGCTCAACTCATTTCTGCATATGAGTTGAATTTTGAAAACAGAAATTGAAATACCTCAACGTGTCTTGAGGCTCAACTCATTTCTCGCAATATGAGTTGAATTTTGAAACAGAAATTGAAATACCTCAACGTGTCTTGAGGCTCAACTCATTTCTCGCAATATGAGTTGAATTTTGAAAACAGAAATTGAAATTACCTCACGTGTCTTGAGGCTCAACTCATTTCTCGCAATATGAGTTGAATTTTGAAAGCAGAAATTGAAATTACCTCAACGTGTCTTGAGGCTCAACTCATTTCTCGCAATATGAGTTGAATTTTGAGAAGCAGAAATTGAAAATACCTCAACGTGTCTTGAGGCTCAACTCATTTCTCGCAATATGAGTTGAATTTTGAAAACAGAAATTGAAATTACCTCAACGTGTCTTGAGGCTCAACTCATTTCTCGCAATATGAGTTGAATTTTGAAACAGAAATTGAAATTACCTCAACGTGTCTTGAGGCTCAACTCATTTCTCGCAATATGAGTTGAATTTGAAAAGCAGAAATTGAAAATACCTCACGTGTCTGAGGCTCAACTCATTTCTCGCAATATAGTTGAATTTGAAAACAGAAATTGAAATTACCTCAGCGTGTCCTGAGGCTCAACTCATTCTCGCAATATGAGTTGATTTTTTTAACAACAGAAATTAAAATTACCTCAGCGTGTCCTGAGGCTCAACTCACCTCTAGCAATATGAATTGATTTTGAAAAACATAAATTAAAAGGCTTAACTCACCTCTCGCAATATGAGTCAATTTAAAACATAAACTAAAAATACCTTGGCGTGCCCCTAGGCTCAACTCACTTCTCGCAATATGAGTTGATTTTTGAAAAACAGAAATTAAAAGGCTCAACTCACCTCTCGTGATATGAGTTGATTTTCTTTGGAAAGCATGAACATTAACATTAAAATACCCAAAACCAGTCTTTTGGTAGAACTCAGGTATCTTTCCTTTGATTCAGTGCGACTCTCATTCAAGATTTCTTGCTCTGTTGGAGTACCTGTATATGCCATGTATCATTATATGCACATGTTTGTCTTAAATGCTTTTATGCCTACATGATTATGCGGTGCTCCTTAAGCATGTTTGTCGTATGTCCATTTAGCCACGATTGTTGAGGATCTGCGTTCATTGCTTTGATTCTCGACCTTCTCTTCAGGCCTCATACCTGTCTTCGAGCTTTACGAGTAATCGACGTTTCTCAGATATCACCCTTTTGCCCTTGGTTAAACTTTGTTCTTGCTTTGAAGATCTTGCACTTATCAATTCTTATCCGGGTAATGCTTGACATTTCTTTTGTTTAGAGCATGTCATTTCACTATTTATCATTAAATAAACACATAATGAGATACATGAGAATGGTCAGGTAGGGACAAAAGGATATCTCATATTCCTTGATTTCAAATGTGGCAAACAAAGAAAGTTAACCAATGAGAGTAAAAATGTCAAAAAGAAAGAAAAGGTCGTATACAACGGATACAAATGCTCTAGATATTCAACACATGAACTCTTCCACGTTCCTCAATCAATAATCTTTTCGAGCATGGCTTCTTGCGTAGAAAATTTTGAGCTTTCAGAAGTGCTTCAAATACTGTAGTCTCACTACTTGACCTACCGTTCGACCGCCAGGTTTGTTTCATTAGGACGCCCTCTCGGGTTTTCATCCTAATCTTTTTGTATTAATCAAGACGCCCTTTTCGGGTTTTCGCCCTGATCCCCTTTTTTTTTTTTTTTAAGATGCCCTTTTCGGGTTTTCATCTTAAGCATAATATTTCTTCACCACATCTGAATTCACCGGATTCGGTAACTCCTTCCCATCCATCTCGGTAAGGATTAAAGCTCCTCCTGAGAATGCCTTTTTTACAACGTATGGTCCTTCCCAATTTGGTGCCCATTTTCCTCGTAGGTCTTTTGTATTGGGAGAATCTTTCTTAGAACGAGTTCTCCTTCATGGAACTCTCTTGGTCGTACCTTCTTGTCATGGGCTGCGATCATTCTCTTTTGGTACATTTGCCCATGACAAATTGCCCTTAGACGTTTTTCTTCAATGAGGTTCAACTGATCATATCGAGCTCGAACCCATTCTGCTTCTTCTAACTTTGATTCCATCAATACTCGCAGAGAGGGATCTCAACCTCGATAGGTAGCACAGCTTCCATTCCATAGACTAGAGAGAAAGGAGTTGCTCCGTAGATGTTCGCACAGATGTGCGATATGCAAACAAAGCAAATGGAAGTTTCTCGTGCCAATCTTTATATGTCTCAGTCATTTTCCCAATGATCCTCTTAATGTTCTTGTTAGCTGCTTCAACAGCCCCGTTCATCTTTGGCGATAGGGCGAGGAATTATGATGCTTTATTTGGAACTGCTCGCACACTTCTTTCATCATCTTATTGTTCAGATTCGTGGCATTATCTGAGATGATTCTTTCAGGCAAACCATAACGGCAAATGATTTCCTTTTTCAAAAACTTGCACACTGCAGTCTTCGTCACATTGGCAAACGAAGCGGCTTCAATCCATTTTGTGAAGTAATCGATAACCACAAAAATAATCGATGTCCATTTGAAGCTTTTGGAGAAATTGGCCCTATGACATCCATGCCCCACATAGAAAAAGGCCACGGAGAAGTCATGACATGAAGGGGTGAAGGGGCTACATGAATTTTATCGCCGTAGATTTGACATTTGTGGCATTTTCTGGCAACATTGATGCAGTCACTTTCCATTGTCAGCCAATAATAACCGAGTCTCATGATCTTTCTGGCCATATTGAAACCATTGGCATGCGTTCCGCAAATTCCCTCATGGACCTCTTCAAGTATTTTTCTGGTTTCAACATCGTCCACACATCTCAAAAGCATCTGATCCTTTCCTCTTTTATACAGGATATCCCCATCAAGAACAAATCCCGCTGCCATTCTTCTAATTGTTCTTTTATCGTTCTCATTCGCTTGTTCGGGATACCTTTGATTCTTGATATATTCTAAGATATCATGGAACCAAGGCCGTCCGTCTACTTCTTTCTCAATGCTACAACAGTGTGCAGGGACCTCGTATATGCTCATTTTGAGGGGCATTATTTCTGCTTCTCTACTTGCTTTGAACATTGAAGCCAAAGTGGCTAGGGCATCAGCCAGTTGGTTCTCTTCTCGTGGGAAGTAATGAAAAGTTATTTCTTTGAATTCCTTGGTCAATCCAGCCACTAAATCACTGTACTTAATCAATTTTGAGTCCCTCACTTCCCATTCTCCACGGATTTGGTAAATCACTAGGGCTGAGTCCCGTACACCTCCAAGATCTCGATGTTTCGTTCGATAGCTGCACGAAGCCCCATGATACAGGCCTCATATTCTGCGATATTATTGGTACAGAAGAAGTTCAGTCTTGCAGTGAACGGATAATGATTCCCGTCTGGTGATACCAGGATTGCTCCAATTCCATGCCCTAAAGCATTTGACGCACCATCAAAGCACATCTTCCATGACTTCTCTTTTGATGACTCGGATTCTATTTCTGTGATGCACATTAAGTCTTCGTCTGGGAAATCGAATCTTAAAGGCTCATATTCCTCTGTCGTTCGAGTTGCTAAGAAGTCAGCTATTGCGCTCCCTTTCATTGACTTCGGACTTACATAGGCAATGTCATATTCCGAAAGGAGGAGCTGCCATCGTGCCATTCTTCCTGATAGTGCCGCGATTCCATCATGTATTTTATTGGGTCCAGCTTTGAAATTAGCCATGTCGTGTGATACAACATATATTGTCTGAGTCTCCGAGCTACCCAAACCAGAGCGCAACAATATTTCTCAACGGACGAATATTTTGCCTCATATTCAGTGAACTTTTTACTGAGGTAGTAGATCGCCTTTTCTTTCTTTCCTGACTCGTCATGTTGTCCCAGTACGCAACCCATTGAACTTTCGAACACTGTCAGATACAAAATTAATGGTCTTCCCGGAGTTGGCGGTACTAGCACTGGAGGACTGGACAAATATTGTTTTATCTTATCAAAGGTCACTTGGCATTCCTCGTTCCATTCTCTCGGGTTATGTTTTGAAGAAGCCGAAAGATTGGGTCGCATTGGTTGGTAAGTTGAGCGATAAATCGGGCGATGTAATTTAATCTCCCTAAAATCCTCTAACTTCCTTTTGCGTGCGCAGAGGTGGTAATTCTTGGATGGCTTTTATTTTATCTGGATCAACTTCGATACCTCTTTCACTGACAATGAAGCCTAGCAACTTTCCCGAGGTAGCCCCGAATGTACATTTGGCTGGATTAAGCTTTAGCTGAAACTTTCTCAGCCTTTCGAACAACTTCTTGAGGTTCATTACATGCTCTTCTTCTCCTCGAGATTTAGCAATCATATCGTCGACGTAGACCTCTATTTCTTTATGTATCATGTCATGGAATAACGTCACCATAGCCCTCTGATATGTTGCCCCAGCATTCTTTAACCCGAATGGCATCACCTTGTAGCAGAACGTTCCCCACATTGTTATGAAGGTAGTTTTCTCCATATCCTTAGAAGCCATCTTGATCTGATTATACCCTGAGAATCCATCCATGAAAGAAAACAATGAATGTTTTGCTGTGTTGTCCACCAACGTGTCAATATGTGGCAAGGGAAAATTATCTTTTGGGCTTGCTCGATTTAGGTCACGGTAATCCACGCATATTCGTACTTTTCCATCTTTCTTTGGTACCGGGACTATGTTAGCCACCCATTCTGGATATTTGGAGGCTTGTAGGAAGCCAGCGTCAAATTGCTTCTTGACTTCCTCTTTTATTTTCAACAGCATTTCGGGTCTCATCCGTCTTAATTTTTGCTGGATGGGCTTGCATTCTGGCTTTAATGGGAGCTTATGGACCACTAAATCTTCATCTAGCCCTGGCATGTCCTGGTATGACCACGCGAAAACATCTTTGTATTCGCGGAGTAAAGTGATCAAACTACGCCTGGTACTTTCTGAAATAGAAGTCCCAATCTTCACTTCCTGTTTCCTCTCTTCAGTGCCCAAATTTATTGTTTCTACAGATTCTTCATGAGGCAGAACATGTTTATCCTCTTGTTCCACCATTCTTAACAATTCAGGAGACGAGACATAATCTTCAGCATTTTCTTCGGCTTCAAATTCTCCTAAGCAAACAGCCTTCTCAAAATCAATTTCAAGATTCGTAACGGGCTTATTCATGTCGTCAATATCTGAGCACCTGAAAGTTGAATGGAAAAGGAAGCTATCGGGGTACATCCAAGTATTGGAAACAACAAACAAAATGTTATGTCATGGCAATGAGGCAAATGTAAGGATAGGCTATGAAATGAGAAAATGATTATGAAATTAGTGATAATGCGAAAAATCGTGACAAAATGCATCTTCATTGATATTCATTTAAATGATAAAGAGCGAATGCAAACTCTTACAAAAGAACTCTATTATATCTAAGGACACAATAGAAGGTTGATGTTTAGCATTACTCTGAAGGCTTATAAACTACAAGAAGCTCCTCAGCAATCCAATTGTTCAACATGAAACCAGGAGGGCAAGGGCGTATCCTCGAGACATCTTTACTTGCACCAGCTTCTTTGTCAATGACATTTATACTAACATTCTGAAAATCCTTTTCAATTAATCCCAACATGTTTCGTGGATCCTCTTGTCCAGGGTACATCATTCCCGCAGATGTAAATGTTTTTGACAAAGGAGGGTACTCTATTGGTTCCCATTCTAGTTCTCGGCCCAAAGTTCTTGCAATTCTTCTTTCTTGATCCTTCTTCCACTGTCTTCTTCTTTGGCGCATGTCAGGCTGGAACCTCAAACCGTATCGGGCCTTGTGGTGCACTGGCTTTAAAGCCCTCACTATTCCTTGCATATATCTCCCTAAACCTCTTCTCGCACGAGCTCCCCTTCCTACGGTCAACTTGACACCCATTCTGGTATTTCTCGACAGTTTTGGCATTGGAATTCTATTTCCCTCAGCGACGAAAGTGGCATTGATAAATTCAAGGGATCGAAAGGAACATTCCACTGCATCCTTGCTTACTTCCAGGTATGGCGCATCAGCAGAGATAGATGCGATGATGTCTTCTTCGCCCTCGACTGTGACCAAACAACCATCCATGATGAATTTCACTTTTTGATGGAGGGATGATGGGACTGCTCCAGCAGAATGAATCCAAGGTCTTCCCAAAAGGCAGTTATAAGAGGGTGTAATGTCCATGACTTGGAATTCGACCTCATATATGTAGGGGCCCACTTCCAAAGGGATTTCGATCTTTCCCATGACTTCACGCCTCGTCCCGTCGAAGGCCCTTACCGTGGAATGACAGGGCTTTAAGTAGGACAAATCTATCGGTATTCTGGAAAGTGTAGCCAATGGCATAACATTTAATGCTGACCCATTATCGATGAGTACGTTCGGTATTATGTAGCCCTTGCAGCGGGTCGTGATATGCAGCGCTTTCACCGAACCTCTACCATTTAGCGGTATCTCATCATCACTAAAAGAGATGAAGTTGTCCGCATTCAGATTGTTTACCCACCTATCAAGCTTTTCGACAGATATGTTGTTGGCCACGTAAGCTTGATTTAACACCTTCAATAAAGCGTTCCGGTGTGGCTCTGAATTTAACAGTAGAGATAGAACTGAGATTCGTGCTGGCTGCTTGCTCAGTTGTTCCACCACACTATATTCGCTGTGCTTAATAAATTTCAAGAATTCTTGAGCTTCTTCCTCATTCACAGGCTTTTTAGTTTCTTGCACGGGTGGAATTTCTTGCTCGACTTCGACCTCGTGCATCATTGCTTTCCCTTTTTGCTTCGAGTCGCTACTTTTCTTTACCGGTTCAACTTCTTTAGAATAGCATCGTCCACTTCGAGTAAAATGACCAACCTCCCCAACATCTTCAATTATGGCTTTGGACTTTTCAACTTCCGGTGTAACGATATTAACATCATATCTCCACGGTACTGTTTTGTTGTCCTTATACGGGAAAGGAGATGGTACTTCAATTACCATCTGTGGTTTCAATGGCTCTCTCATCGCGTCGTAATAAATTACCAACGGTCGATCAGCGCTATACGGACAACCTGACGATTGATTGTCAGAGGCACATACTTCTTTCTCATTGGCCCCTCCTTCATTAATGATCTCAATCTCCTTATTATCTATCCGGTCTTGCAGTAACCTTTTAAATTCCTCACATGATTGAATGTCGTGCCCTACAATTCCATGAAAATCATAAAGAACCTGACATTCTTTTCTGAGATTATCGCCAGGGCGACAGAGCAATCCATTCTTAACCAGTGCCTCTCAGATTTTCTGCAGAGGCGTCCTTATTTCTGAAACACATCTTCTGACTTGCCATTCATCTTCTTTCCCCACCGTGCTCACATTCCCTTCAGTATGGTTAGGGAACGGGTTCCCAGTTGCATTACTGGTACTATCGAATCATAGGATACCCGCATCAATTAGTCCTTGAACTCTCCTGTTAAAGGCTAGGCAATTTTCCGTGGAATGTCCCTGGTTTCCCGTATGGTATGCACAACTAGCGAATTGTATGTTTTAACCTCAGCGAACGAGTATGGAATATGCAATGAATGAATGAATGCATGAATGTCAAATGACTGTTAGTCATGAAAGAAATGCAAGAAATTGGTGTTAATTTCAAGATAGCCCCTATTTAGGCATTTCCTTAATCAAAAGAGTCTATTACACAACGTTTCGGTCACTCGTGTAATTGACTCCTCTATCAGAAACCCCTTTTTGGCAACCAATCTCTAATCAACCCTTTCCTAACAAGATGTATATGATGCATGATGAAAAATAGAAATACAGACAAACAACATTGGTTAGCAAAACACATATGATCAGATAAAAATTGTGGAAAATCTAACAAATTAAGCTACTTGGTCCAATGGACTCGATTCCCTTGCATAGAAAGCGAAAGTGCAAAAGGTAAGAGGCGTTCCTCCCGTGCACTTATTTTGGTGACTACTAAACGGACGGAGGTTCAGCATGGCTCTAGTTAGGTGGCTCGTATGGTTCATTATATGCGGTTTTGGTTCTAGATAGGTACTCGAATTGCCCGTACTATCATCTACTAAGATTAACACGGAGCCTCGGTCATAGCCTATCACAGGCTCACGAGTTCAATTCGAGGGGTTACATTTACTTATGCCTATGCGGAGGGACAAGTTAACTCACGAAAGCATAAATCATATGTAACCCGAAAGTATTCACTAGCCTGTGCGGAGGGACGAGTTAACTCACGAAGGCGTAGCGTTTACTTTCACTTAAACGGACGGAGCCCGGGTAGAGAGCTCATGTTATGCGAAAATACAAGTGCACGGTGTGTGGGGAACAACTCATAAACCTTTACGTTTCACTTAAAGAAACTAAACCAAAATTAAAACCATAAAAATTAAAAACTGAAAAACAACCAAATAAGCAAGTTAGAAGAAATATTTACAGCACGATACAAATGCATGAATTTTGAAAACGAGATTTTCGGATCACGACCAAATATTTACTTTGAACAAGGAAATTTGAAAATTTTGACAAAACATGTTTAATTCCAGACACGACTCTCAAAAAGGCTTTCCCCAGTGGAGTCGCCAGCTGTAGCGACCTAAAAATTTGGCAATAGGCGCTATTTGAAATGATTATTGAAAAATTAAAGTTTCAAATTTTATTTACAAAAGAGGAGTCGCCACCGATCTTTTTTAGGTGTGATCGGACACCAAATAAAATCCTTTTTTAGAAGAATTTTTTTTTAAACTTTTCTAAAAAAAGAGAGACAATTTTAGGTCCACGTCAAAATCCAGAGAAAATTAGGGTCCGGGAGTCGGTTACGCGCGAGGAAGGTATTAGCACCCTCGCGACGCCCAAAATTGGTATCTCGTTAAACGCATGTTGTCTTAATTTTCAAAAATACGAGTTCCATTTAATATTTAGTCGTGATCCGATTGAAATACGAGAACCCCTTTTTTTTAAAAAAACACGAGAACTTTGAAGCGCAGTATTTCTTTTTTAAAACGAAAGTTTTTTTTTTAAAATACGAGAATTTTTGAAAACACGAGAATTTGTAAACACGAATATTTTAGAAACACGAAAATTTTTGGAAAAAAACAAAATTTTCTTAAAACACGACATTTTTTTTGAAACACGGGAATTTTTAAAACAAGACATTTTTTGAAACAAAATTTTTTCTTAAAAAAAAATTTTAAATACGAGAATTTTTAAAACACGAAAATTTTTAAAACACGGAAATATTTTTTTTAAAACACGAAATTTTTTTTGAAAACAAGAAAATTTTTGAAACACTAGAATTTTGAAAACACGAAGATTTTTGAAACATGAGAATTTTTAAAAGCACGAGGATTATTGAAAGCACGAAGATTTATAAAAAACGACAATTTTTGAAATACGAGAAATTTTTTAAACGCGAAAATTTTTTTTCAAACACGAAAACTTTTGAAAACGCGAAAATTCGAAAATTTCTAAAATACGAGTAATTTTTAAAGATTCGAAAATTTGAAACAAGAATTTTTTTTTAGAAAAACGTACCATATTTAACACGAATCGATGATATTCACCCCAACATGGCAATGAAATCGACGAATTAGTGTCAAACCAATTCAATTTAATATTTAATCGGGTTGTATTAAAACACGAGAAAATTTTTTTGAAATACGAGGATTTTTGAACATTTTTTATTTTTAAAACGGGTCCCGAATTTAACATAAGCCATCGATATTCACCCAACATAGCGATGAATTCGGTGACTCGATGCTAAACCGATTCGTTGCCTTATTTATTAAAATTATTTAAAATAAAGTAAAATTAAAATTTAATTAAATTATAAATATAAATACAAAATATAAAAATATATAAAATGCATAAAATGCTAATAATATTAAAATGAAATAACATAAAAATACGAGCATTAAATTAAAAGAGAAATAAATAAAATTACCGAAAAATCTAAAACACGAGCTTCGCCGAACGGGTTGCTAAAATTGAACCCCCTTTTTCTTCTTTTTTTCTTTTTTCTTTTTTCCTTTTTTCTTTTTTCTTTTTTCTTCTTTTTCTTCCTTTTTTTTTCTGCTGGGCTGCCTTGTTGGGCTGGCCTGCGCGGGCCTGCTGGCTGGTGGCCTGTTGGCTGCTTGTTGGGCTGCTGGAATTGGGCCTATTGTTGGCCTGCCCCTTTTTTTTTTGTGCTGCTTCTTTCCCTTCTTTTTTTTGCTTTTTTTTTTGCTTTGATTTTTTTTTTGGGCTTGTTTCTTTTTATTTTTTGTTTTTTCTTGGGCTGCTGGGTCGGATCGGGTCGTAGGTGGGTCGGGTAGGGTTGACCCGACTGTTATAATATTTTTTATTATTTCTTGTTTTCTTTCTTTCTTCTTCCTCTTTTCTTCTTCCTTCTTCTTCCTTCTTCTTCTTCAAAGTCTAGCCTCCACCACCGCTTGCGCCGCCGCTACCTCCTCCGACGCCGGTACTCTTTCTTTTCTTCTCCTCTTTCTCTTTTCTTCTTTTTTCCTTCGAAAAAATCTCTCTTTTTGCAAGTTTTTTTTTTATTTTTTTTCGTGGGTGTCCTCATTTTTGGAGTTTAAACTCCTTTTTATAGTTGGTTTTGCTTCTTTTTTGCAGGTAGCAAGTGGGGAAGGAGCAGCCACCCATGTTTATGGCCTGAAAATCTGGAAGTGGGTGCCCCAAATCATGTAACTTGTCTGAAGGACCAAATCGCAAATGCAGCAAAACTTCTGGGGCTAAATGTAATTTTTAGAAAATTTAGGATTAAAATGAAATTTAATGAAAGTTTAGGGGTCTAAGTGAAATTTAAAGAAAGTTTAAGGGTCAAAATGAAATTTAGGAAAAGTTTAGGTGTCAAAATGCAATTTTTATTTTTTAATTTTTTTTTTTTTTTTGAAATTTTGAAAATTAAACACAAACTCTAGTCGGACAAAAATTTAGTGCTTACAGAAATCATGCACAAAATAATAAAATCATGCACGCTCTAACACTTATCAGATTAACTTCTATCATTATCATTGACATTTAGCACAAACATGCATAAAATCATGCTTTTTTTTCCTCAAGTGTATTTGTAAAATATTTTGAAAAAATAATGAGATATCCTTTGACACGATAATAATATAGATAGGAAGTCATTGTTAGGATTCCGCAAAAACATTCAATAATTATTCATTGTGAAAGAAAATAAGATTTTTAAAATCTATCTAAGAATGTTTGTCGTCTACTATAGTTAACTCCTAAAAATAACTCAAATTTAATAGAAAAAAAATCCCAAAATAAACTTAATTGCTTGAACTGTAAATTAATCTAATTCAAATCAAATGAGGTAATTATCGCATTGCAAATGTCAACATTATCATGATACATCAAATAGAAAATAGAGAATAGCACTTAACCCAACTTAATAAAATTATGAAAATTGTAGGTGAATTTTGATTAAGTGAATGCAGGGAGAGAAAACCCATTTGAGTTGAGTGTCTTTTCTAGTAGTGTGTCAAATCGTATTATTTGCAACTTGTAAGTAAGGAACTTCTTCCGGTGGTTTATTTCATCTCCAAACAAGTTAATTCAAAGAAGTATTTATTGAATTTCACATTTTTATTGTTCTTTCAAAGCTCATAATTATGCTGGCATAGTTTTAGGGTGAGTGTCGATTTTTATCCATATATAAACCCCAAACATGTGTTCTAAAACTCATGCTTTTAAGGTGGTATCAGGCACATGAAACTGTAGAAAAGTAAAAGAAGAAAAATTAGATTTATTCAAAGGTTAAGTAATTCGTTCTGTCTAATAGGTTCGACTTAACTTAGGTTGAATTTAAACAAAGATTTTTGTACTAAACAAAATCAACTCAAAACTTTAAAAATTCTAATTAAGTATTTTGGCACTAATTACCGCTATAATTGGATGAAGGATATTTGCAATATAATCACATTATGTACCTACAAATATATGATTCTATTAAGAATGTTAACTTTGTCAACTCCGGGGTGGTTCAGTTTTACTTTGTCAACTCCGGGGTGGTTAAGTTAGAAATATATAATAATAAAATCAATATAAAACAAGCAATAAATGTGAAATGGCAGCAAAATGTCAAACAACCCCATTTAGAAAGTTTGAAATTTAATTTCCAACTAGAATATTATAGGATTTGCTTCTTCAATTACAAGACCATCACTAGTTTTTCTTTAAGTCACATAGTTGTGTTTCTTTCCTTATTCCAGTTCTTGATTCGGTATATCTTTGCTATATATTGTATATTTATGATATCGTAGCCACTTCTATAGCTTATTTCTGCATTGTTCATTTTACATTCAAAGCCAATCAATTCTTGATCTCAGGTATGTTTCACTTCAGCTTTTACTAATACGGATTGGCAATTTGAAGGTAGAATTCTGATGATGGTTGGATTGATCTCTGTGAGGATTCTTTGTTATATGGATTCAGAATGACTGCACGATATTGAAATTATTTGATACAAGTATTTTTAATTTTCTTTAAATTTGTTCATCTATGATTTACAATATAGAAAAGAGATTGCCATTTTACTTGTGAGTGAAAGGCTTTTTAATTATGCCACTTAATTATTGCTTTCATTTCATTAATCGTTAGATGAGAATTTTTCTTGATTTACATGTCTCTAGAAAACCTACATGTTTAATAACTTGTTAAAAAATTTGTGGAATCCATGTATGCACAGAATTTTAGACCTGACAATGCATTCCTAGTTTCTAACATATTGCATGTTATGCAGCATTCCTGACCGTGAGCTATGGATTATTTTCTGAATAAGATTGATAAACACTTGGACAATCACGGAAGCCTCGATCAGAATATGAATGCGCTTAAAAGGAAATTAAATGATTTGAACGGTCTGAAGGAAGAGATAGAATCTAGAGTGAGCTCAGAGCTGCAGCCAACAAAGAAACTCAAGAAAGAGGTCCAAATATGGTTGGAAAATGTTGAAAGAATCAATGGCGAAATACAAAGCCTTGATGGAAGAATCGGAGAAAGCAGTGCTCTTATACGCGGTTTCCAATCAGAAGATGTGTTAATGAGGATGAAGGAAGTTGAAGAACATATTCAACAAGGCAAATTTTCTGAAGGTTTGGTGGTTGACAATTCTCGACGGATTGGACAAGTTTTATCGACTTCAACTCTATCAGGTGAAGCTACGAAGTTATGCATGGAAGAAATTTGGCAGTGCTTGATGAATGATGAGGTTCGAAAAATTGGAGTTTGGGGGATGGGAGGAGTAGGGAAAACAAGCATTATGAAGCATATAAACAATCAACTCTTGAAAGAGACCCACAAGTTCGATGTTGTGATTTGGATCAGTGTATCAAAGGAGATGAGTCTTGCTAGACTGCAGAAAGACCTTGCAAGTAAACTTGATGTAAAATTTTCTGGCAATGAATGTGAAACAACAAGGGCAGGGATGTTGTTTGAAACATTGTCTTTCAAGTTCAGTAGGTTTGTGATGATCTTGGACGATGTATGGGAGAGGGTTTCCCTTGAGAAGGTAGGAATCCCTGAGTCATCTAATGGGAGTAAATTAGTGTTAACAACGCGATCACTTGATGTGTGTCGACATGTGGGTTGTAATAGAGTAATTCAAATAAAGCCTCTTGCGGAAGAAGAGGCATGGAACTTGTTCTTGGAGATTGTAGGTGGGAATATTCTAAATATTCCAGGATTGGAACCAGTTGCAAAATCAATAACTAAGCATTGTGCGGGTTTGCCCTTGGGAGTAATTGTTGTAGCTGCTTGTATGAAGGGACTTGATGACCTTTTTGAATGGAGGAATGCGCTAAAGGAACTAAGTCTAGCAAGACAAAGTGTTAATGGATTGGAAGATGAGGTGATCCAACAATTGCGATTTAGTTATGATCGTTTAAAGGATCAAAAACTTCAACACTGTTTCCTCAACTGTGCCTTATATCCTGAAGATTTTGCAATCAGAGAGATAGATCTTGTTCATCTTTGGATTGCAGAAGGGCTTGTAGAAGAAATGAACAGTAGGCAAGCAGAGTACGACAAGGGTTGTGCAATAATGAATAGACTCATAAACAACTGTTTGTTAGAAGTTCCTACGGAAACAGAAAATGGAAGATGTGTAAAGATGCATGATCTTGTAAGGGACATGGCATTACATATCACATGTGGAACACCTCGATTCTTGGTAAAAGCTGGCATGAGATTAACGGAGCCACCAGATATGCAAGAATGGAGAAAGGACCTAGAAAAAGTTTCATTGATGGAGAATTGGGGGTTACAACTTCCCTATCCTTTGGAAATATCGCCACCAAAGTGTCCGATGCTCACAACACTGTTGTTGTCTGGTTGTAATATACAAAGCATTCCAGAAGGCTTCTTCAAGCATATGCACAGACTGAAGATTCTTGATCTTTCTGCAAATCCTATCAAGAATCTCCCAGATTCCATTACTAATTTGAAGAACCTCACTGCGCTATTGCTTCGTCATTGTCGAAGTTTAGAGAAGGTGCCATCATTGTCAAAATTTCAAGTCTTGAAGGAGTTGAATCTTGAAGCAACAAATATCAAGGAAGTCCCTTGTGGGATGAAAAACTTGTTGAAACTCAATTACCTGAATTTGAATGGTATAGGAGACCTACATGAGATTCCTGATCGAACATTATCAAAACTTTCTTGCCTTCAAGACTTGATTGTTGGTGAAACATTGATAAGTGGAGAAGATGTTGGTGGATTGAAGAAACTGGAAATTCTTAAAGGGAGGTTTTACGACTTGCGCAACTTAAATGCATATGTCCAAGCTTTACATGGTCGAGAAGAGCCTCTTGAATACATCATCCGCGTGGGTGAGAGAGGATGGGTGGAGCAAATTAATACAAGAAAGTACATTGAGTTATGTGGTTGTAATATCTATACCAATCAGATTATACTTCCACATGTTGAGGAGTTATACATTAAGGAGTGCAATCTCAATTGTAGCGAAGGATATCCGCTTTTCTCCAGGTTTATCCTAATCTCACTTAGCACATTCTCCTCTCTTAAATTTCTTGATATATATAATTGTAAAGGCATGAAAAAATTGTTTTCTCCAAATTGCTTGCCACTAAATTTACAAGAGCTTAGCGTATCGGAGTGTAACAAGCTAGAGGAAATAATAGCAATAGAACTTGGATGGAATCAAAGAGGAAAGGCTACCATGGAGTTTCATCTACCACAATTAAGGTTATTTTCACTATGGAATCTACCAAAATTGAAGAGCATTTGCAGTGTTAATGGAGTAATCATTTGTGATTCACTTGAAATAATTGAGGTAAGAAATTGTCCGAAATTAAAAAGAATGCCTTTAAATCTTTCCCAACTTGATAATATTAGACTTCAACCATCTGGCCCTCTCTCCCCTCTTATTTGTATAAAGCCAGAAGAGTGGTGGGAATCAGTGGAATGGGATCATCCGAATGCCAAATCTATTTTAGAGCCCTTGTTGAGGTCTTGCTGGTAGTGTTGAATTTACATTAACTCCAATGATGTTTTTTTTTTTCAATAACTTCTAATTGCTATTTGTATTCTAAATTTTGTACAAGTGGAATAGAAATTCCTCACTCTGGAATTGTGGAAAAACCAACTGAAACTTTTACTTGTTCCTAGCCGAAACATGATTATAATTTCTTTCATGAAAAATATTACGTGAATTCATGTTTTTAGGGGTGGAGCTTTATATAAATTTATGTTATGACTGAATAATTGTAGGATTGTATTAAACTAGTTCGAAGTTGGAAGCAGCGGATTGCGGGTTAACGCGCAGCAAATGTGTAACATTTTAGCAGTTAAGGTGTGATTGTTTTGAGTTAAACTGAATCTAAGTTAATTAAGGATGTAACTGAGTTGAGCCTAAATGTTGAAACAGTGAAAAAATTAAATTTAAATTTTATTAGAATTGAATTTGATTAAGTTTTATTTTTATAATGTGAATATAAATGTTAGTTTAGCAAAGAACTAATTGAAACATAGAAAATAATATGAATGAAGGGATGATTTAATTCATCAACAAAGCAACCTTTAGGACTTAGTCTTATTTTTCTCAATAAAAAATTCAAATTGTTACTCCTTCTAACAATCTAACAAATCTCCCTAGGACTTAGTCTTATTTTTTAAAAAACAGATGCAACCTTGAGACACTAACATTCTCCTCCTGACTCAAGTGTTACAGACACCAAATTTATTCTTAAGAAACTCAAATCAATTACCATGAAAAATTTAGTGAAAATATCTGTCATCTGATTCTCTAATTTGCAATGAACTAGTTTCTTCAATATTCGCCTTCTATGAATTCCTTCTCAACTGGTGTAGCTTCAAGAGTTTCCTCCAATTGTTTCCTAGCATGAAACCCCATCTGAATCAAAATTTTCATAATTCAAAATCATCACAAGCTACTCCAGAAAAATCATGAGAGTGGTCAGAGTGCAACCACTTCTTCCAAATAGAGGGCTTTTATGGGTACACATTATAAGCAAAATTATCCATATATCGATTTCAAGAAAAAAAAATGGATATAATATGCTTTTTCTTTTAGTATTCAAAGAAATAGGTTATTTTCTGCTAACGTGGCATGAAAGTGCAGGAGATGTGTTTTTCATTTATGTATCATCATTCTTTATTAGATGGTTAAATGTTGGTGCTTTTATACTTGAGGCTTAAGTTTAATTTATTTTTTCAACATTTTAAGTTTTTTTTATTCATGTTGTTTGGATTTTTTTAATTTTTAATTAATGTTTTAGTTAATAAACATGTTAGTTTTAATTTTGTTTTAATTCATAGTTTTAATTAATAACTCATTTATTTATATAAATAAAATATTAAAAATGTAATTGTTTAATGAAAAAGTATTTTATATATATATAATTATGTTAAATATATTTTATTTTTAAGAAAACTTCAATTAATTTTTTAATGTATTTTTCTTGATTTATAATTTTTATATGTCAAATATTTTCTTCACCCTATATTGTGAATATGGTAAATTCTAATATTATTAAATCAATTAATTATTTCAAATATCATTATTTTTACTAACTATAATTTTGTTATGTGAGAAATATATTAAAAATATCATTATTTAGTTTTATAATATTAGAATTTACCATACCCACAATGTAGGTGGACAAAAATAAAAATTTGACATATAAAAATTATAAATCAAGAAAATATATGAGAAAAATTAGTTGATATTTTTTAAAATAAAATATATTTAACATAATGATATATATATAAAATATTTTTTTAATTGTATAATTACATAGTTATTATTTTGTTTATATAAAAAAAGGAGCTATCAATTAAAATATGAATTAAAAAATTTGAAAAAAAACATGTTTATTAACTAAAAATATTAATTAAAAATTAAAATAAAAAATCTTCAAACAACATGAATTAATTTATAAAAATTAGAATTAGAAAAAGCTTGAAACAAAAATAAAATAAAACTCCAAATGAACAACAACAAAAAAAAACTAAAAAAAAACCTAACATGCTAAAGAAAAGGAATCAAACTCGAGAAACATATGCGGAAACATCAACATTTAACTATCTAATTAGAGATCGTAATGCGTTAAAGGATAATAATTTTCCAAAGCGCTTTCCTCATGATACACTTTCACCCTATGTTAATAAAAACGATCTATTTCCTTAAATACTTAAAAAAAGTGACTTATATCTTGAATTTGTTTTTAAAATTAACTTATACCAATAATTTTATCAAAAAATAGAAAACATAAACTTATTTACCTATAAAAATAATTTAAACGTTGTAAAGCATTCTTTTAGTATATCAGCATCCTTGTTTCAAAGCTCATAAACTGCAACAGACTGTAGATTCCTTTTCATGCTTGCCATTTTCAGGGTGAGCCTCGCCTCGCCTCACCTCGTGTTTTCACGTTTTAAAAATATACTACTTTGCATATTTGGGAAAGCTAGAACCAACTTTTAGGGGTCCAATAAAATTTAATTTTTTATGCTCTATATCTTTATAATTTTTAAAAAATTAAATTAATTTTTTATAATTTTAAAGAGATTAAAATATAATTTTACCTTTATTAATTTAAAATTTAAAAAAATTAAAAACTTAAATAACAAATTTACCTCTACTAACCCCTAAATTCGCCTCGCATATAAATCATTTGTATATATTAAATTAATTGTATACTAACATTTAAAAAGAAAAACTAGATAACTTAAACCAAAACACATATGTGTTGAAAAAATGTAAACCCTCCGCATAACAATAACTTGTAATATGATATTGTAATAAGAAAAATAACGTGAAAACGCTAAAAAAGTGATTGGACCCAACCTTCCTTTTCTTAGAGTTTCATAGCAGCCTTCTTTGACTAAGTTTTTGGTTTAAAAAATAAATCTATTTATTCATTTATAAAAAGAATTTGTTAAAATTTTAAAAATCATCGATATTTATATTTATTCTTAACTTTTAATTAAATTTTAACAAAATTCACATAATAAAAATTGGGTTAATAATTGGTACACTAATAAATATTGTTTTATAAAAATTATGCATTAATTTAATTATAAAAAATTAACAAATTAAAAAAATAATTCAAAATGAATTAATTCATATACCAACAATTTAAATGTTAAACTTCAATTATTAAAAATATTAAAAGAAATTGAACTTTGGAAGTTTCCAAAATTAAAATACTACGTTTGGACTAAAAGTACTTTTATCCTTCCCAAATATATAATTATTTTCTAATTTAAAATACCTTTAGAAAATATTTACTTTTTTGTATTATTTTCTGAATTTATTTTTTTGTTATTAAAAATATAATACTTTTATGATTACCATTTAACTTAAACTTTTTTTGTTAATAAAAAATATTTTTCCATTAACATTCCCCTTTGACAAGTATAATTCCCTACTTTGATCCGCTTTCAGCATTGGTTTCCTTTTGTGTTAGGTGAAAGTAATTGGATAAGTTTAGTTGAGTGAAAGGCAGCTACATAACATGCACCCTTTGGTTTGGAGTGACTCTCTTCTTATCTATCACTTTGTCCATCATATTATCAGCAACCAACCAATTTCTTTTGCTGCTTTTCCTCATTTGTGGTGCTTTGCTCTCTTTTTTTCCCCTCCGGTCATCGTCTTCAAACAAGTTAGTCAGAAAAGGTATTTGTTGAATTCCACATTTTTATTTTGTTTTTTCAAGTCTCATAAACTGCAACAAACTTGGTTCCTTTTCATGCTTGCAATGACACACATTGCTTTTTGCTCCCACTTCAAGGGTGAATGTATTTCTTCATATTTTAGGAAGATCACATCTGCATATCTTATATTTGAATATGTGTCGAATATAGAAAAAAGTAAAACAAGACTCTTTAACATAGGTCACTAAGATGTTGACACAAATTGTTTATGATTTGTGTTCTAGCTTGTTACAACTACAGTAAATGTGCTTCCAAGATCCCATTAGCCACATTTTACTGTAGAAGAGTAAAAAAGAAGGGTTATCCTACCATTGGAATTGAGATTAGGATTTGTAATCTCCTATTCCGGAGGTGAAACAGGGAGCTTATTAACAGTATGCAGATTTTTTAGCATGTTAACATACTATGAAAAACGGCACTCAAACAACAAAGGCTGCTATTGCATTGAATCACCAAATAATAACATACTAGAATTCCTCATACATGGTAATTTATTTGGAAACTCTAGATATGTATGTTCTATTAATTTCAATTCGTCATTCGTGAGGGGAAATTTCTTTATTACATATTTTATAACTTCTAAAAGTTCTTGTGGAATCTATTAAGAAAATAACGTTATTTTTTAGCCATGTTTAGATACATACAGCTGACTATGCATTATTTTTATTTGGTTTCTAACCTATTACATGTTTTGCAGTACTCTTAACTGAAAGCCATGGACTTTGTTCTGAATAAGATTGATAAACGCTTGGACAATCACAGAAGCCTTGATCAGCATGTGAATGACCTGAAAAGAAAATTGACAGAATTGAATGGTTTGAAGGAAGATACGGATTCTAGAATGAACGCAGAGCTGCAGCCAAGAAAGAAACTCGAGACGGAATTCCAGATATAGTTGGAAAATGTCGAAAGAATCAATGGCGAAGTTCAATGGATTGGACAAGAATCTGTTGGAACTTGAAACAAAGCAGCAAGCAAAAACAAGAAGCTTGTGCAGCAAGCCTCGATGCTTGTGGAAGAAACAAAACAGAATTGCAAGAGAAAACAAAAAAACAGAAACCGAGAACAAGAGAATGGAGCATAAAACTTGAATGGAATTCAATGTTTTTCATTAAAATTAAAACTTTGGCTTGCAGCCATTACATATATCAGTTATTGACTGAGCAAAACAAATCAAATACATCACCTAATGTATACCTAATACCACTAAACACATTGAAACTTGAGAATTTACTTTTATAAATGTTGAGCCTAAATGTTGAAACAGTGAAAAAATTAATTTTAAATTTTATAAGAATTGAATTTGATTAAGTTTTATTTTTATAATGTGAATATAAATGTTGGTTTAGCAAAGAACTAATTGAAACATAGAAAAAAATATGAATGAAGGGATGATTTAATTCATTAACAAAGCAACCCTTATATATAAGTCTTAAGTAAAAATCTCAATAAAAACTTTAAATTGTTACTCCTTCTAACAATCTAACAAATCTCCCTAGGACTTAGTCTTATTTTTTAAAAAAACTGATGCAACCTTGAGACACTAACATTCTCCTCCTGACTCAAGTGTTACAGACACCAAATTTATTCTTAAAAAACTCAAATCAACTACCATGAAAAATTTTGTGAAAATATCTGTCATCTGATCCTCTAATTTGCAATAAATCAATTTCTTTAATATTCGCCTTGTATGAATTCCTTCTCGACTGGTGTAGCTTCAAGAGTTGCCTCTAATTGTTTCCTAGCCTGCAACTAGAGGTGTGCATGGGCCGGGCCGGGTTCGGGTCGGGCCCATCGAAAATTTTAGACCCATTTTCTAGGCCCGGGCCGGGCTCGGCCCAAAATATGGGATTAAAAATTTGCCCAAGCCCGGCTCGAAATAAAATTGTTAAGCTCGAACCCGGCCCGGCCCATATTAAATTTTTTAACTTATTTTATTAAATAAAAAATTTTAAAATATATTAAATAATCAAATACATTTAAAACAAATATTAAAACAAGAAACAAATAAAAAAATATTAAAACAATTCTTAAAACAATACAAAAATTAAAAATTATAATAAAAATTGATTATATTAAAATTAAAATTAAAATATAAATATGATTAAAAATAAAATATATATTTATTTATTATATAATTCGGGCTGGGTCGGGCCGGGCCCGGGCCAAAAACATTTTACCCGAGCCCGGTCTATTTTCTAAACGGACCTCGTTTTTTTACCCAAACCCATATTTCGGGCCTATATTTTTACCCGAACCCTCCCATTTTTCGAGCAGATCTTCGAGTCGGGCCGAGTAGCCCGGCCCATGCACACCTCTACCTGCAACCCCATTTGAATCAAAATTTTCATAATTCAAAATCATAACAAGCTGCTCCAGAAAAGTCATGAGAGTGGTCAGAGTGCCACCCCCTTCTTCCAAATAGAGGGCTTTTATGGGTACAAATTATAAGCAAAATTATCCATATATCAATTTCAAGAAAAAAAAATTGATATAAGATACTTTTTCTTTTAGTATTCAAAGAAATAGGTTATTTTCTGCTGAGGTGGCATGAAAGTGCAAGAGATGCGTTCTTCATTGATGTATCATCATTCTTTATTAGATGGTTAAATGTTAGTGCTTTTATACTTGAGGCTTAAGTTTAATTTATTTTTTCAACATTTTAAGTTTTTTTTATTCATGTTGTTTGGATTTTTTTAATGTTTAATTAATGTTTTAGTTAATAAACATGTTAGTTTTAATTTTATTTTAATTCATAGTTTTAATTAATAACTCATTTATTTATATAAATAAAATATTAAAAATGTAATTGTTTAATGAAAAATTATTATATATATATCATTATTTTAAATATATTTTATTTTTAAGAAAACTTCAATTAATTTTTTAATGTATTTTTCTTGATTTATAATTTTTATATGTCAAATATTTTTTTCACCCTATATTGTGAATATGGTAAATTCTAATATTATTAAATCAATTAATTATTTCAAATATCATTATTTTTTACTAACTATAATTTTGTTATGTGAGAAATATATTAAAAATATCATTATTTAGTTTTATAATATTAGAATTTATCATACTCACAATGTAGGTGGACAAAAATAAAAAATAGACATATAAAAATTATAAATCAAGAAAATATATGAGAAAAATAAGTTGATATTTTTTTAAAATAAAATATATTTAACATAATGATATATATAAAAATATTTTTTTAATTGTATAATTACATAGTTATTAATTTGTTTATATAAATAAAGGAGCTATCAATTAAAATATGAATTAAAAAATTGAAAAAAAAACATGTTTATTAACTAAAAATATTAATTAAAACTTAAAATAAAAATCTTCAAACAACATGAATTAATTTATAAAAATTAGAATTAGAAAAAGCTTGAAACGAAAATAAAATAAAATAAAACTCCAAATGAACAACAACAAAAAAAAAACTAAAAAAAAAAAACCTAACATGCTAAAGAAAAGGAATCAAACTCGAGAAACATATACGGAAACATCAACATTTAACTATCTAATTAGAGATCGTAATGCGTTAAAGGATAGTAGTTTTCCAAAGCGCTTTCCTCATGATACACTTCCACTCTATGTTAATAAAAATGATCTATTTCCTTAAATACTAAAAAAAAGTGACTTATATCTTGAATTTGTTTTTAAAATTAACTTATACCAATAATTTTATCAAAAAATAGAAAACATAAACTTATTTACCTATAAAAATAATTTAAACGTTGTTAAGCGTTCTTTTAGTATATCAGCATCGTTGTTTCAAAGCTCATAAACTGCAACAGACCGTAGATTCCTTTTCATGCTTGCCATTTTCAGGGTGAGCCTCGCCTCGCCTCACCTTGAGTTTTCATATTTTAAAAATATACTACTTTGCATATTTGGGGAAGCTAGAACAAACTTTTAGGGGCCAAATAAAAATTTAATTTTTCATGCTCTATATCTTTATAATTTTTAAATGATTAAATCAAATTTTTATAATTTTAAAGAGATTAATGTAACACCTCCTACCCGTATCCATTGCCGGAATAGGGTACAAGGCATCACCGGAGTTTACTGAATATTTTCAGATAATTCTGAGTCATTTATTATTCATATTTTGAAAATAATCATAACGTCTCTCTATTGGGCCCTCGAAGCCCCAAACATACATTAAAAACCAACCGGAATTAAATCGGAATCATAGAAAAAAAAATTTCGCAAAATCTTAAATTTTATTTTCATCTAAGTACTTACCATTTCAATGCTCCTTATAATTAAACATGTTACCATTAAATCAATAGCTTGGCACTTGTCTAAGTGTCAAACAACATCATTGTTAGTATACTTGCACATATTTCATATAAATTCAGTATTGATATACTTATTTTCTTGACATGTCACACTTGAGTTTAATAATTGTCTTTACTTACATAATTTCCTTGTATCAACATATCAAAGATAATCATATATGTACATGTCATGATACATATTATTCTCTTATTGTTTCTTCATAAGTATATATCAATCATTTCATTATATCAATATTTCATGCTCTCTCATTTCCATATATTTTATGTATATTTATTCCGGTAAAGTTTATATCAAACTTAACATAAATTATATTCCATGTACTTATTCTTATTTCGTTTATCTATCTTCATAATTATTTCATACAACTATTTTGTACATATATTTCCATATGACCAGTTCTTGTAAACATTTCACACAACCATTTCATAAAACCATTCTTCATTTGATACATATTACCTGAATATCAATTGTTCAATAGATGTCATAGCGTCTCCCATCCGCAATCTTATTTATCTTTGACATGATGCCATAGTGTCTTTCAACTATGGTCTTACTCATTTTCTGTCATGTTGCCATGGTATCTTTCAACCATGGTCTTATTCATTTCATGTCACGCTGCCATGGTATCTTTCAACCATTGTCTTATTCATTTCCCGTCATGTTGCCATGGTATCTTTCAACCATGGTCTTACACATTTCATATCATGTTGCCATGGTATCTTTCAACCATGGTCTTACAAATTTCATTTCATGTTGCCATGGTATCTTTTAACTATGGTCTTACACATTTCATTTTAGAAAGCACACTCCGGCGAACCTTATTCTTACAGCGAGATTACCAGTCCAGGCTAAATCCCATGTAATATAAACTCATAGAGTATTGTCGGGATTACCAGTTCAGGCTAAATCCCCTGCAACGACAATTACTCTAATGAGCTTGGATCTGAATTATCAGTCCAGGCTAAATTCAGACCCTAATTTGGATTACCCATCCGGCTAAATCCATTTTACACATATTCTTCGAGAGGGCTATATCAGGATAGGATCACCCGTCTAGGCTAGATCCTTTTTACCGTCAATTCCTTTTCAGAGATCCATAGAATTTTCCTTTCATTCAACCGGGATTTCTTCCCCTTTTATGAATTATATCAATGTTTCATCAATTTTCATATAATGAATATTAAAATCATATTCACATCAATAACATACATTTCAAGTATTTAACAATATAATTCAAGTTATACGAACTTATCTGACGAAATTGCAGAAATATCAAGATTCAGGGGCATTTTGGTAATTTATCATTTTCCCAATTTCCACCCGATCTTAAATTGACAGTTTCATTCAATTTATTAATTTAGATAACAAAACCATTCATTCCCTTCAATTTGGTCATTTTTGACATTTTTATAAAATTGCCCCTAAAGTTTTACTTTTATTCAATTTAGTCCTTAAGCCTAAAACATGCAAATTAGTCATGCTAGCTGAATATTCATATATATTTTCCTCCTCCTCCTCTGAATTTCACATCCTTAATGTATATAACACACTTGTAAGTAACATTATTTATATTTTTTATTATTTACATTTATGAATATTCAAGCGATCCATCTGTGTCATAGTCACTAAATTATTCATATCTGGAGCTATAGAACTCCAAATTAAGATCCGCTAATTTTTCCTGAAACTAGACTCATATATCTTATTACCATAAAATTTTAATAATTTTTAGTTTATCAAATAAGTACATTTTATTCTTTAAATTTACCCCTATTCTGCTGTCTGACAGTTCTGACCCTTCTTCACTAAAAATTAGTTATCTCCTTGTACAGAATTTTAATGATATTCATGTTTGTTTCTCTTGAAAAAGACTCAATAATAATTCTAAACATATAAATTTAACCCCATAATTATTTTTATTCAATTTTTTATGATTTTCCAAAATCAGAATAGGGGAACCCAAAATCATTCTGACCTTGTCTCACAAAATTTATTATATCTCATGATTTACAATTCAATTGATTACATAATTTCTTTTATAAGAAACTAGACTCAATAATATTTAATTTAATATTTTATTCATCCTATAATTCAATTTATAAAATTTTTTATGATTTTTAAAAGTTAGACTACTACTGTTGTCCAAAACTGTTTTAGTGCAAGATATTATTTACAATGTTTATAACACCCTTATTTTCTTTCTCTACACTATTTCTCTTCACTTTCTCTTGTTTTCTCTTCATTAACATATCAAGAACATAGGACCATATATAAGTAAACTCTACATTAACATTAATCTCATGCTTTTTCAATAATATCAAACTTAAAAATATATTGAAATCATGATGTTCTTACCTTGTTCTATTGATTTCAATTTTCATCTTGATTTTCTCTCTCCTTCAGCTTCCATTTCTTGAATCCAACTTGATATTCTAACTTCCCATAGTCTCTTTAACATTTTTCTCTCTTGGTAGCTATGGAAATTCTTTTGATTTTTGGGTGAAAATAGTGAATTTTTGGTAGAAGGACCAAATTGTAAAGAAATGAAAACTTCTTTTCTTCTTCTTCTTCTCATGTTGGTTTTGCATGGGAAAGATGGATGAGAATTTCTCATCTTTCTTTTTTTATATACTAATAAAATATCTTATGAAAATATTAATAAAATAATATTTATCTAATTAAATAATTATAAAATATCAAAATATCTCTAGCATCATTATTACTTTCTAGATTTCTCTCTCTTCCAATTGACCATTTTGTTCTTCATTATCTTATAAAATTTCATTCTTGAGTCATCATTTAATTTAGTAAAATTGCAATTTAGTCCCTCATAGTTCTTCATCTATTTAATTTGGTCCTAATTCATCCATTTTACTTAGTTTCTAGATCATTCCACCCTTAAAATATTTACACTGTTGGTCCTTCAACTTTTCATATTTACACTTTAACCCTAAAATTTTGAGTATTTACTCTTGTGCAACAAAATTTTTCTCACTTTTACAATTTAGTCCTTTCTTGAATTAATATATCATAATATACTTCCCAATATTGACATAACTCAAAATTTCCCTTTTTGTCACTTTATTTCCTTATTTTATTATATCACGGATAATATTTTACTGTAAAAATTTTCGGAATATTACATTTTTCTCTCCCTTAAAATAAATTTCGTCCTCGAAATTTCCTTATTTTCTTTTGATCATGAATTTCATTATTTCTATAATTCTATAGTTTCTTTCTGCACATATTTACCTAGTTTATCATTTATATCCATTCTCTATCCTTTCATTTCACATTTTATTTTCAATTCAATATTTCACATTTGCCTCTCCGAGCTTTTACCAACAGAAATAGAAGATAATATCATATAAATCTTATTATCAAGTGTTTTATCACATATATTAGCTTGGAAAACCAAAGAAAGATAGAGTAGTACCACTTGTGAATCAATCAGACTTGCGATAATTTATGTCTATTAGCATATTTATCCAACCTTTCCATAAATTGATTATAGCATCCAAACATGAACAGTTGCATATTCCTCTAAAAATATCAGTACATATAAAATACCCGTATAAAATCCCCAAAAAGTTTTACTGTAATATACCTATTTATAATAGCTATATACAAATATTTTTTTCAATTTATTTACCAATCCATTGACTAGTATAGTCATCAATAATTTCACATCATTCAGTTCACTCAAGAAACTAATTCGGAAGAAATTTTCAGTTAACCATTCTGTAAATACCATATTTGAACAAATCGGTTTTCCTATAAATAACTTCTTTATTTAACAGTGGTACTGTATATCCCAGCTAGTTTGCAGAAAAAAATTGATGTCTCTATTCAGAACCCATCTTTACCTATTAACTCATTCTCAGCTCCAACTGTATTATCAATTGTTCAACCATTGAACTTTTCACTTTCCACTTCTTAACTTAATCAATATAAATCTCATGAATTTCATTGTATATAACTGTACTAGTAAAGGGGTATAGATCGTAAAGTATCATAATTTAATTTCCATATATTTACTCATATAACATTTATCATTCTCAAGTATTATAAAACATTTATTCGTACTTTTACGAGTTCTACTTCATCATAACTAACATTTTTACTTAGAGATAATCCTTTACCTCGTAACGAAAATTATTTACTTTTTACTTAGCAGAGGCCCAGTAGACTAGATAGAACACTTCGGATATACGAGACTTATACAGAGGTGCATTATTATGCACTATTAAATAGGGAACACTGAAGTGCTATACAGAGAGTACGAATGTGCTGAATGTACTAATAATCAGAGAGCACTAACGTTCTAGTAATCAGAGAGTATGCTGAGGTCCCTTAATATCCTAGTAGTTCTAATCTTGTCTACTTGGGTAAATTATTTCATGCGCGCATATCACTTTTACACCTTTCGCATAATACTTTTACATGCCTTACAATTTAATCCTTGTACCAATAATTCATATACTTATATCTTCTGTATCTTCAATACATGTAATATATTTCAAAATTCACTATTCATTCATAATTCTCTAATAATCCTTATCATGTACTTCATATATTACTTTTATATATTTTGTAATTTAGTCATCAGCATAATATTTCATATAGTAATATAATTTGCTTTTAATAATACATATAACATAATATTCATCATTGACATGTATTATAAAACATTTATTCATACTTTTTTTTTGTACCGATTCATCATAATCAACTTTCTACTCATATACTTGAGTATCGCTTTTAGCATTATCGGAATTAGCTTGGTTGAAAAACATCTATTTCTATAAGTAAAACAAATATCATCAGAGTCGAGAGATATCACACTATCACATATTATAATGACATGTGTTTTTAGACTTCACATATACTACGTTTGGTCCGAGAACCGACTAAATCGTAGCTCTGATACCACTAAATGTAACACTCTCTACCCATATCCATTACCGGAATAGGGTACGAGCATTATCGGAGTTTACTGAATATTTTCAGATAATTCTGAGTCATTTATTATTCATATTTTGAAAATAATCATAACGTCTCTCTATTGAACCCTCGAAGCCCCAAACATACATTAGAAACCAACCGGAATTAAATCGGGATCATAGAATTTTTTTTCACAAAATCTTAAATTTTATTTTCATCTAAGTACTTACCATTTCAATTCTCCTTATAATTAAACATGTTACCATTAAATCAATAGCTTAGCACTTGTCTAAGCGTCAAACAACATCATTGTTAGTATACTTGCACATATTTCATATAAATTCAGTATTGATATACTTATTTTCTCGACATGTCACACTTGAGTTTAATAATTGTCTTTACTTACATAATTTCCTTGTATCAACATATCAAAGATAATCATATATGTACATGTCATGAAACATATCATTCTCTTATTGTTTATTCATAAGTATATATCAATCATTTCATTATATCAATATTTCATTCTCCCTCATTTCCATATATTTTATGTATATTTATTCCGGTAAAGTTTATATCAAACTTAACATAAATTATATTCCATGTACTTATTCTTATTTCGTTTATCTATCTTCATAATTATTTCATACAACTATTTTGTACATATATTTCCATATGACCAGTTCTTGTAAACATTTCACACAACCATTTCATATAACCATTCGTCATCTGATTCATATTACCTGAATATCAATTGTTCAATAGATGTCATAGCATCTCCCATCCACGGTCTTATTTATCTTTACCATGATGCCATAGTGTCTTTCAACTGTGGTCTTACTCATTTTCTGTCATGTTGCCATGGTATCTTTCAACCATGGTCTTATTCTTTTCATGCCATGTTGCCATGGTATCTTTCAACCATGGTCTTATTCATTTCATGTCACGCTGCCATGGTACCTTTCAACCATGGTCTTATTCATTTCCCGTCATGTTGCAATGGTATCTTTCAACCATGGTCTTACACATTTCATATCATGTTGTCATGGTATCTTTCAACCATAGTTTTACACATTTCATATCATGTTGCCATGGTATCTTTCAACCATGGTCTTATACATTTCATATCATGTTGCCATGGTATCTTTCAACCATGGTCTTACACATTTCATATCATGTTGCCATGGTATCTTTCAACCATGGTCATACACATTTCATTTCATGTTGCCATGGTATCTTTCAATTATGGTCTTAAACATTTCATTTCAGAAAGCACACTCCCGCGAACCTCATCCTTACAGCGGGATTACTAGTCCAGGCTAAATTCCCTGTAATATAAACTCATAGATTATTGTCGGGATTACTAGTCCAGGCTAAATCCTCTGCAACGACAATTACTCTAATGAGCTTAGATCTGAATTACCAGTCCAGGCTAAATTCAGACCCTAATTCGGATTACTCGTCCGGGCTAAATCCATTTTACACATATTCTTTGGGAGGGCTATATCAGGATAGGATCACCCGTCCAGGCTAGATCCTTTTTACCGTCAATTCCTTTTCAGAGATCTATCAAATTTTCCTTTCATTCAACCGGGATTTCTTCCCCTTTTATCAAATATATCAATGTTTCATCAATTTTCATACAATGAATATTAAAATCATATTCACATCAATAACATACATTTCAAGTATTTAAGAATATAATTCAAGTTATACGAACTTATCTGGCGAAATTGCAGAAATATCAAGATTAGGGGCATTTTGGTAATTTATCATTTTCCCAATTTTCACCCGATCTTAAATTGACAGTTTCATTCAATTTATTAATTTAGATAATAAAACAATTCATTCCCTTCAATTTGGTCATTTTTGACATTTTTAAAAAATTACCCCTAAAGTTTTACTTTTATTCAATTTAGTCCTTAAGCCTAAAACATGCAAATTAGTCATGCTAGCTGAATATTCATATATATTTTCCTCCTCCTCCTCTGCATTTCACATCCTTAATGTATATAACACACTTGTAAGTAACATTATCTATATTTTTTATTATTTACATTTATGAATATTCAAGCAGTCCATCTGTGTCATAGTTACTAAATTATTCATATCTGGAGCTATAGAACTCCAAATTAAGATCCGCTAATTTTTCCTAAAACTAGACTCATATGTCTTATTACCATAAAATTTTAATAATTTTTAGTTTATCAAATAAGTACAGTTTATTGTTTAAATTTACCCCTATTCTGCTGTCTGACAGTTCTGACCCTTCTTCACTAAAAATTAATTATCTCCTTGTACAGAATTTTAATGATATTCATGTTTGTTTCTCTTGAAAATAGACTTATTAATAATTCTAAACATATAAATTTAATCCCATAATTATTTTTATTCAATTTTTTATGATTTTCCAAAATCAGAATAGAGGAACCCAAAATCATTCTGACCTTGTCTCACAAAATTTATTATATCTCATGATTTACAATTCAATTGCTTACATAATTTATTTTATAAGAAACTAGACTCAATAATATTTAATTTAATATTTTATTCATCCTATAATTAGATTTATAAAATTTTTGATGATTTTTAAAAGTTAGACTACTACTGTTGTCCAAAACTGTTTTAGTGCAAGATATTATTTACAATGTTTATAACACCCTTATTTTCTTTCTCTACAGTATTTCTCTTCACTTTCTTTTGTTTTCTCTTCATTAACATATTAAGAACATAGGACCATATGTAAGGAAACTCTACATTAACATTAATCCCATGCTTTTTCAATAATATCAAACTTAAAAATATATTTAAATCATGATGTTCTTAGCTTGTTCTATTGATTTCAATCTTAATCTTTATTTTCTCTCTCCTTAAGCTTCAATTTCTTGAATCCAACTTGATATTCTAACTTCCCATAGTCTACTTAACATTTTTCTCTCTTGGTAGCTATGGAAATTCTTTTAATTTTTGGGTAAAAATGGTAAATTTTTAGTAGAAGGACCAAATTGTAAAGAAATGAAAATTTCTTTTCTTCTTCTTCTTCTCACGTTGGTTTTGCATGGGAAAGATGGATGAGAATTTCTCATCTTTCTTTCTTTATATACTAATAAAATAATAATAAAATATCATATTAAAATATTAATAAATTATTATTTATCTAATTAAATAATTATAAAATATCAAAATATCTCTAGCATCATTATTACTTTCTAGATTTCCCTCTCTTCCAATTGACTATTTTTCCCTTTATTATCTTTTAAAATTCCATCATTGAGTCATCATTTAATTTGGTAAAATTACAATTTAGTCCCTCATAGTTCTTCATCTATTCAATTTGGTCCTAATTAATTTATTTCCCTTAGTTTCTAGATCATTACACCCTTAAAATATTTACACTATTGGTCCTTCAAATTTTTTATATTTATACTTTAACCCCCAAATTTTAAGTATTTACTCTTGTGCAACAAAACTTTTCTCATTTTTACAATTTAGTCATTTCTTGAATTAATATATCATAATATACTTACCAATATTGACATAACTCAAAATTTCCCTTTTTGTCATTTTATTTTCTTATTTTACTATATCACGAATAATAATTTACTGTAAAAATTTTGGAGATATTACAATTAAAGTGCAATTTTACATATACTAATTTAAAATTTAAAAAAATTTAAAAACTTAAATAGCAACTTTACCTCTGCCAACCCCTAAATTCGCCTAGCATAGAAATTATTTGTATATATTAAATTAATTATATTAAACGTTTTTATTTAAAAAAAACTGAATTAATTGTATACTAACATTAAAAAAAAAACTAGATAATTTAAACCAAAACACATATGTGTTGAAAAATGTAAACCCTCCGCATAACAATAACTTGTAATATGATATTGTAATAAGAAAAATAACGTGAGAACGCTAAAAAAGTGATTGGACCCAACCTTTCTTTTCTTAGAGTTTCATAGCAGCCTTCTTTGACTAAGTTTTTGGTTTAAAAAATAAATTTATTTATTCATTTATAAAAAGAATTTGTTAAAATTTTAAAAATCATCTATATTTATATTTATTCTTAACTTTTGGGTTAATAATTGGTACATTAATAAATATTATTTTATAAAAATTATGCATAGCTTTAATTTAATTATAAAAAATTAACAAATTTAAAAACAATAATTCAAAATGAATTAATTCATATACCAACAATTTAAATGTTAAACTTCAACTTTAAAAATCTTAAAAGAAAATGAACTTTGAAAGTTTCCAAAATTAAAGACTAAAAGTACTTTTATCCTTCCCAAATATATAATTATTTTCTAATTTAATATACCTTTAGAAAATATTTACTTTTTTGTATTATTTTCTGAATTTATTTTTTGTTATTAAAAATATAATACTTTTATGATTACCATTTAACTTAAACTTTTTTTGTTAATAAAAAATATTTTTCCATTAATATTCCACTTTGAAAAGTATAATTCCCTACTTTGATCCGCTTTCAGCATTGGTTTCCTTTTGTGTTAGGTGAAAGTAATTGGATAAGTTTAGGTGAGTGAAAGACAGCTACATAAGTGACTCTCTTCTATCACTTATTGTCAATCATATTATCAGCAACCAACCAATTTCTTTTGCTGCTTTTCCTCATTTGTGGTGCTTTCCTCTCTCTTTTTTTCCCCTCCGGTCATCGTCTTCAAACAAGTTAGTCAGAAAAGGTATTTGTTGAATTCCACATTTTTATTTTGTTTTTTCAAGTCTCATAAACTGCGACAAACTTGGTTCCTTTTCATGCTTGCAATGACACACATTGCTTTTTGCTCCCACTTCAAGGGTGAATGTATTTCTTCATATTTTAGGAAGATCACATCTGCATATCTTATATTTGAATATGTGTCGAATATAGAAAAAAGCAAAGCAAGACTCTTTAACATAGGTCACTAAGATGTTGACACAAGTTGTTTATGATTTGTGTTCTAGCTTGTTACAACTACAGCAAATGTGCTTCCAATATCCCATTAGCCACATTTTACTGTAGAAGAGTAAAAAAGAGGGATTATCCTAGCATTGGAATTGAGATTAGGATTTGTAATCTCCTATTCCGGAGGTGAAACAGGGAACTTATTGACAGTATGCAGATATTTTAGCATGTTAACATACTATGAAAAACGGCACTCAAACAACAAACGCTGCTATTGCATTGAATCATCATATAATAACATATTAGAATTCCTCATACATGGTAATTTATTTGGAAACTCTAGATATGTATGTTCTATTAATTTCAATTTGTCATTCGTGAGGGGAAATTTCTTTATTACATATTTTATAACTTCTAAAAGATCTTGTGGAATCTATTAAGAAAATGACGTTATTTTTTAGCCATGTTTAGATACATACAGCTGACTATGCATTATTATTATTTGGTTTCTAACATATTACATGTTTTGCAGTACTCTTAACTGAAAGCCATGGACTTTATTCTGAATAAGATTGATAAACGCTTGGACAATCACAGAAGCCTTGATCAGCATGTGAATGACCTGAAAAGAAAATTGACAGAATTGAATGGTGTGAAGGAAGATACGGATTCTAGAATGAACGCAGAGCTGCAGCCAAGAAAGAAACTCAAGACGGAATTCCAGATATGGTTGGAAAATGTCGAAAGAATCAATGGCGAAGTTCAAAACCTTAATGAACGAATCGGTGAAAGCAGTACTCTTACACGTGGATTTCATGCAGACGATGTGTTAAAGAGGACAAGAGAAGTTGAGGAACTTATTCAACAAGGCAAATTTCAGGAAGGTTTGGTGGTTGACAATCCTCAATGGATTGGACAGGTTTTGTCGACAACAACTTTATCGGGCGAAGGTGCAAATGCTTGTGTGGAAAAGATTTGGCAGTGCTTAATGGATGATGAGGTTGGAAAGATTGGAGTTTGGGGGATGGGTGGTGTGGGGAAAACCAGCATCGTGAAGCTTATAAACAATCAACTCTTAAAAGAGATGGGGAAGTTCGATGTTGTGATTTGGACCACTGTATCCAAGGAGATGAGTATTGCTAAACTACAAAAAGACATTGCAAGTCAAATCAAAGTAACTTTTTGTGGTGATGAATGTGAAACAAGAAGGGCAGGGATGCTGCTTGAAGCATTGTCACGAAAGCGAAGGCCTGTGTTCATCTTGGATGACCTATGGCAGGAGGTTTCCCTTGAGAAAGTAGGAATTCCTGAACCGTCTGTTGGGAATAAATTAGTGTTGACAACGCGTTCATTTGATGTGTGTCGAAAAATGGGTTGTAGAGCAATTAAAGTAAAGCCTTTGGTGGAAGAAGAGGCATGGAAGTTGTTCTCGGAAAAGGTGGGTCGTGATATTCTAAATGTTCCAGGGGTGGAACCAATTGCAAAAAAGATTGCTAAGCGTTGTGCGGGTTTGCCCTTGGGAGTAATTACTGTAGCTTCTTGCATGAAGGGCATTGATGACCTTTCTGAATGGAGGAACGCACTAAAGGAATTAAGCGAACACAAACAAAGTGTTAATGAATTGGAAGATGAGGTGTTCCAGCAGCTGCGATTTAGTTATGATCGTTTGAATGATCTAAAACTTCAACGTTGTTTTCTCAGTTGTGCTTTATATCCTGAAGATTGGAGAATTAAAGAGAGAGAGCTTGTTAAACTATGGATTGCGGAAGGGCTTGTGGAAGAAATGGATAGCAGGCAGGCAGAATTTGACAAGGGTCATGCAATAATTAATAGACTCAAAAACAATTGTTTGTTAGAAGATTTTTCTGAATTGGTAAAGAAGTATCGTCTTATAAGCGATATGGCATACAATAAAAGAGGGGTAAAGATGCATGGTCATACGAGGTATATGGCATGCAATAAAAGACGGGTAAAGATGCATGATCTTACAAGGGACATGGCATTACATATCAAAAGTACAAAACCTCGATTCTTGGTAAAAGCTGGCATGGGATTAAGGGAGCCACCAAATGTGCAAGAATGGAGTGAGGATTTGGAGAAGGTTTCATTGATGAGGAATCGGATGTTAGAAGTTCTGTATCCTTTGGAAATGTCACCACCAAAGTGTCCGATGCTCACAACATTGTTGCTGGCTGATTGTGGTATAAAGGGTATTCCGGAAGGTTTCTTCAACCATATGGATGGACTCAAGATTCTTAATCTTTCTGGGAATCCTATCAAGAGTCTCCCAAATTCCATATCAAATTTGAAGAATCTCACTGAATTATTGCTTGCTTTCTGTAAAAAGTTAGACGATGTGCCATTTTTGTCAAAGCTTCGAGTTTTAAAAGAGTTGGATCTTCAAGGAACAAAAATCAAGGAAGTCCCTCATGGGTTGGAAAACCTGTTGAGTCTCAAGTACCTAAATCTAGAACATTCGATCATACATGAGATCCCGAATGGAATATTGTCCAAACTTTCTTGCCTTCAATATTTGAATGTTATTGGAACATTGATAAGTGGGAAGGACGTTGGTGAGTTGAAGAAATTGGAAATGATTAAAGGGAGGTTTTACGACTTCCGCGACTTGAGCATGTATCTCCAAGCTTGTCATGATGGAGAAGAGCCTCGTAAATATATCATCCATGTGGGCAAAAGACAATCTCCGGTAAGTATAGCAACAAAAAGCATTAAATTACGGGATTGTAATATCTCCAATCAGATTATGCTTCCACGTGACATTGAGGAATTGTACGTTCGTAACTGCACTTTCTGTTGTCACGAAAACTATCCGCTTTTCTCCAGGTTTGTCCTAACCTCACTTAACACCTTTTCCTCTCTTACATCTCTTGAAATAAGGGATGTAAAAAATATGAAAAAGTTGTTCTCTCCAAACTGCATGCCGCTAAAATTAGAAGTGCTTAAGATTTCATTATGTGTCCAATTGGAGGAAATAATAGCATTAGATTTTGAATCAAACGAAAGAGGAAGGGCTACCATGGAATTTTGTCTTCTGAAATTAAAGGAACTTGTATTGGAATGCCTACCTGAGTTGAAGAGCATTTGCAAAGTTGATGCCGTGGTGGTTTGTGAATCTCTTAAATGGATTGACGTAAGAGATTGTCGAAAATTAAAAAGGCTGCCTTTTAGTCTTCCCCAAATCCGATCATCTTCACCTCTCTCATTTTCCATTTATGTAACGCCAGAGGAGTGGTGGAAATCAGTGGAATGGGATGATTACCATGCCCAGTCTCTTTTGGAGCCATTCGTGACTTTTTTAAGCACTTAAAAGATTTTTCTGAAGACTACTAGCAGTCGAGTAGTGAGTGACAATGGCATGACTTATATTTTCTTTGTTTCTAGGCAAATTGATGAATGCAATTACAAGTTGTATTAGTTATTTGAATCAAACCTCGTTTCTTTTTTGGCCGTCATATGCTTTGAATATTTTTATTATTTTGATACTCGTTTATAGTGTCTTGCTTTTCCATTCTCTACTTTATTCTATATCAACAAAGCGATATACATGTACAAAAAATTGAGATAATTTAAAAGAATTAAATCCTATATTCTTAAACAAAGACTTTGTGACATTTGTTTAAAAGTCATTAGGTTAGTAAGAACTAAGTTAAGAAGGAGGATTTATGTATTGGACTCAAAAAATTAGTGTACTTTTAAATCTCTTTGTTTTTGAAATTATTTTTTATTTAATTTTTGAGAGTTCAAGAAAAATAAGTTTTTTAATTTGTAAAATCTATATTTAGCTAAACTATAAATAACTTAATTGATTGAAACTATTTTTAATTAATTCAATCCACTTACATTTGTTATTTTTAGCCAATAAAATTCTTATATATACATGACTCATTTTCACTTTTATACACCTTAAGGAAATCTATCGTTTTCCTCTCGCTCATCTTCTCCTTCTTTTAAATTTGTTGACTGTTTTCTACACTATACGACAAAATATCCTTAAATTCAATGTCTAACATACTAACACTTTTAATTCCGTTTTTCTTATTCATATATACATATATCGTCTATATTTATTCATACAATATTGAAAGTTGGGCGAGTCAACGTGGTTTCACCAGCTTTGAATCTTAGTTTAATTCCAACAAAACCTTAACAAATCATTTTTCACTAGCTAGGCTACTAGTTTATTGGCCGCAATTCATGTCCATGTAAAAATAAAATAAAATGCAAGCTCGTTCTTTCTTCTGTTAAGCCAACATTATGGAATAAATTAACACTATAATACAAGGCACCTATGCAAATTCATTAATTTAAATTCATATTTAATTCATTAATTCTTTTATATATTTAAAATATCATATTCATATCCTTATTTTACACATTAGTTTTTTTAATTAATATTTTATAAATTAGTTGCTAAACCATAAAAGTACCCATAAAACCTGCCTTTGCAAAATTTAACATTGGAAAATTAATTTTGCTTTAAATACACCAGTATCTTATCACATCTATGGTTAAATATAAAAGAGCAAACTTATAACTTTCATAACTTTTTATTTTGGGTATGGAAGATAAAAAGTTTGTAATATGAGTACTATCATTATATACTTTTATAATTTCAGTCACTCACCATTACATATTTTTCTCATTTTAATCATTGATCGTTACATGTTTTTTAATAATATTTTATAAACAAATCACCTAATTTTAATAAGTTTTCATGTCTTAAAAGGAGTTGAACCTTGGAGCAACACATATAGGAAACCTACATGAGATTCCTGATCGAATATAATCGAAACTTTCTTGCATTCAAGACATGATTGTTGGTGAAACATTGATAAGAAGAGAAGAGGTTTGTGAATTGAAGAAAATGGAAATCCTTAAAGGGAGGTTTTACTATTTGCGCAACTTAAATGGGTATGTCCAAGCTTTGCATGGTCGAAAAGAATCTCTTGAATACATCATCCACATGAGTGAGAGAGGGTGGGTGGAGGAAATTAATACAAGAAAGTACAATGCGTTATGTGATTGTGATATCTATACCAATTGTTGCGCGGAAGCGTAGAAAAGAGTAAAATTATTGTACTGAAAAATCACACTAAGTTCAATTCTCAGGAAAAAAAGGTGAATCACAAGGATCACTTAAGTACCAGGTCTTTCCTAGCCAGAATATCCCTCTATCGTAATTTAATAGCACAATAAATCGCTACAATCACACTCACAAAATATGCAAAAATAAACAATAAAGAACACCAGAATTTTAACGAGGTTTAGCAAATTTTGCCTACGTCCTCGGGCACTACCAAATATATTTCACTCCCAAAATACAAGTGAAAATTTACAAATAGGGAGAGAGAACAATGCCTTAAGTAGAGAATAGCAAATGTGGGATGTAGAAAATGAGAAATGGTTAGGCCTATTTATAGTTGAGGTTCAAGGATCAACTTGCAAAGTCCCTATACAATTAGGGACCAAAATTGAAATTATTCCATGCCAAATTTCAACCCAACTTTCGTTGCCTTAAATTTTCTTATTTCTGGTGCCAAAATTCTGACAGCTATATCTTTGAAAAATCAAAGACATGGGTAGTTGCCAATACCAATCAAATTAATACTTTCACATGTTGAAGAGTTATATACTAAGGAGTGCAATTTCAATTGTGGTGAAAGATATCCCTTTTTCTCCAAGTTTATCCTTGTCTCACTTAGCACATTCTTCTCTTAAATTTCTTGATACATATAATAGTAAAAACATGAAAAAATTGTACAAGAGCTTAGCTTTACGGAGCGTAACAAGCTAAAGGAAATAATAGTATTAGAACATGAATAGGATCAAGTTACGATGGCATTTCATCTACCACAGTTAAGGCTATTTTCACTGTGAAATCTACAGAAATTGAAGGGTATTTGTAGTGTTAATGGAGTAGTCGTTTGTGATTCACTTGAAGTTTAAAAGTATGCCTCTTTAGGGCATAACCACTCGACTCTAGAAGGAAAAACTGAAAACTCCTTTCCCATACAATTTTCATTCATATACATGTAAAATTGATTCTCAACAATTAAGCCAGCTCAGCAATTGTTATAACAAAAAGAAATAGCAGGAATACAATTAGTATGAAGTAAAAGACAAAGAATTTTATTTAATTACTCTCCTGTTGACAGTAGAAGCAACTAATTCCCTGCTAGGCTCAATTTACCATACCAAAATCAGCCCACTAAGCCAAAGTCTCAAATCTTGCATTTGATCCAGCAATTGTCGAAAGGAAAATTGGGGGAAATATTTAAGCTCGAATCCAAAGTTAAAGCTAGCAGTTTTTTCTCTCGTGGATTTCTTGTAAATAATGTTGGTAAGAAGGAAGAAGTTGCAGAACTACTTGGAAAAGGTAGATTTTTAGATGCTTTGGTTGTCGATGATGTTTTGTGGATTGGTCAAGTGTTGCCAACATCGAGCTTAGTGGTTGACATAGTATAATTTAAAAAGAATGAGATATGAGATACTTAAGGAATAATAAGGTTTCAAAGGTCGGAATTTATGGAAAGCTAGGAGTTGAGAAAACAAGTTTTGTAAATCTTGCCAACAATGAACTCTTAAAAGGGAAAATCAAGTTTGAGATCATAGTATGGGTCACTGTAGTGAGATAGTGTTATTGAACTGCAAAATAAGATTGCGAAGGCAATGCAAAGGCAATGAATGTCAATACTTTCGAAGATGAAGATGAAAATTTAAGAATAAGGAGGTTGTTCAAATTTTGGAGTGAAAAGGGTAGATTTGCTTTAATCTTGGATGATATATGTGAGAGATTTTTCCTTGAAAAAGATGGAATTCTTAGGTCTTCTAGGGCTAAAATAGTGTTGACGTCTCGACCATTAGGTGTATGTTGACCAATGGATTGTTAAGTCATAAAAATTGATCCGCTTCTGGAAGTAGATGCATGGACATTATTTTTAGACAAGGTTGGTCAAAATCTAATGAATTCAACAGATTTACTAACGATTGCAAGATCTATCATTAAGCGTTGTGTCGATTTGCCATTGGCAATAGTTACAATTGTCAGTAGCATGAGAGGTGAATACAATATTCTAATATGGAAGAATGCATTGGCGGAATTCAGTCGTAACATATTGAGTTACATCGATATCAAAGACATGATGTATTAGCAAATGAGATCCAATGATAAGTTTTAAAAATTAACATGTTTTAACCTTATTCTTAATGCATTTTTAGGCGATTATTCGATATTAATTGTGAATTTTATGCTCCTAATTCTTTAATTTCATGTTTTAATGCTTAATAGACCACCTGAGTGCAAAAAGAGCAAAACACGAGTGAAAATCGGAGTGTCGAAGCAAGCTACAAGAGCCACATGGGCTGAACCATTCCACACGGCCAGACCACATGAGCGTGTGGTAGGCCGTGCTGATTTCATGGGATTGCATACCAAATTATGAATATATGACAAAAATAAGAAGATAAGAGTGAGCCGTTAGAGAATATTCAAGAAAACAACTCGAAAAACACCATTGAAGCTGACTTCGAAGCAGATTTCCGTCAAGATTGAATATTCCCAATTAATTTCTCAAGAAGTTATCATGGGTTTCTTTAGTTCTTTCGGTTATACTGTATCTTGGATGTTTTTACTTTTAAGCATGAACTAATTTTCTAAATACATGAGGAGATGAACCCTATGATAGATTCTGTCTTTTGATTTTTATTTTATGCAATAAATACTTAGTTTCTTGTTCTCAATTATGTGCGCATAATTCTTGGTTTAATATTTTTTAGATTATTAATCCATGTTTGATGTGCTTAAATTGGAGGTTGAATAGACCCTGTTTAAGAGTAGATCTCGTGTAATTGAGTGGAGTTGCATGCAATATTAGAAATAGGACGACAAAAATATAATGAATTAGAGTCAAATCTAATAGAGGAATCCATAGCACGAGTTAATACAATAATAGGGGTTTTAATTAGAAAAAAAATCAATTAATCAATCTAGAGTCAGTTGCTCTTATGCTCGAAAGAGTTATTAGCATAATTTAGGGGGTTTTATGTATCAAGGAGTTAAGTAAACAAATTGCAAAATTTAGATTGATAATGACAAATGAAATCTAGGCGAATTCTTTCCTAGGTATTATTTCACTACTTGGTTGTTAACCGATTATTTTCTTAATTTATTCTTTGTCGTGTTCATTAGTTAATTAATTTAGTTAATTTTAGTTTTTAATCAAGCACTCAAATTATTCGATTAAATAATAGAAAAACGGTAATTACTAGTAATTTTAGTCTTTGTGGGAACGATATTTTTGCTCACTGTAGCTATACTATTAATTGATAGGTGAATTTGTTTTAATCAAATTTTTAGTTAGTTTCGTGACACATCTTCCAGTTACGACCGATTGAATGATCAAAGAATCCAAAATTATTTCTATAGTTACACATCGTATCGTGAAGATTCAAGAATCTTAAAGGAATAATTGATAAGGAATTGGACTGGAAAGGGACTAATAGAGGATATGGGTAGCATAGAAGTACTCTTTGACAAGGGCCAAGCTATCCTCAGAAAACTAATAGAGAATTGCTTGTTAGAAAATGTAGGAAATGAAAGAGTGAAAATGCATGATCTTGTTAGAGATATGGCTAAACTTATCACCCATAAGTTGAATGAATCATGAATTAACATTGCAACTTTAACACATGTTGTTTAGCTCTAACATTTATATTTTTGATCAATTAAAATCATACAATAAATAATAAACAATCAAAACCTAAAATAATTCAAATTTAATAAAAATAAAGCCCAAAATTAACTTTGTTGATACAGTAACACAACAAAGAGGAGATATGGGGAAGGACATGGTGGTGATTTTGGAGGTTGTTTCACCCAATTGAGGGCGGAGAGCTAGGGACTATAGAGAGTGAGATTGAAAAGAGTATGTAGGCGAAGTGTTGAGGGTAAGTTGACAGAGTATACGTTTGTATGTTTGGAGAGTCAATCATTTCTTCATCGTTCTTGAGGGTATTTATTGGAGGGGGTCCTGTGAAGGTATTGTTAACGTGCTAAATTTGCCATCTAGCCATCATTATGGAACGTGTGGGGAGGATGTCTGTGATGGGATGAGGATGCCTGTGATGAGACAGATCTTATTGTTCATTATAATACGACAGTGCGGAGTAGTTGAGCTCACACGAGATTTAGTAACCAACAATATCACATTTTTAACAAAAGGTCAAGGGTTCAAAGTAATGAGTGGTTCTTGCTTGTCTAGATAGTTAGGACGGGAGATGAAACTTGGGGTAGCCTTCCAATTGGTGGTTGGCGAATTTGTTGTCTAGGTGACCTTCTAACTTGTCACGTGTCCTTATTTGAGTAAAAGTATGATAAACTTAATTTGTTAAAGATGTAAATTAATTCAGTCTAAATTAAACAAGTTAATTATAAAAATTAATTCACAAAACATTTATGTTTTAGGATTATTTCCCAAGATTTTTCTTTTTGAAAGGTACTTAGATGGCCTATCAATAAGAACTTTTTGAACTTTAAATCGTAATCTAATTTTTTAGACACTAAACTTTAAATTAAAATATTTAATTAACTTTTAAAGAGCCCACTTTGAAAACAAAAAAGCTATGAAATATTGAAACCTACGCAACAACCCTTTGAAATATAATAAAAATCCAAAACAAGTACAAGTTAAAATGGTAAAATGGTAAAAGGCTAATCCATCTTTCTCTCTACTTACTGACGATAAGCAGCAAATTTCAGTATATTAGACATGACATCAAATGCATACAAAATTTATATAAATTTAAAATTTTTAATCACGGTCACGAAGTCATAAAAATACAAACTGTCTTTTAATTAAATATTGTAGCTGCATTTTCCTCAAAAACACATGATAGGTGCATTAATTAAATCTCAATGCCCACCAAAGTTGAACTAAAGGAGTTGATAGGATTGATAAATCAGTTTTTTTAATATCATCATTCATTTTATTATTAAATATTAATAAAATACTTTTAAAAATTATTATTTATATATTTTTATATTAGATATAGTGATAATTTATTTATTATTTTACAAATAACTTTAAAAAATCTAATATACTTATTTTTTTAAATATTTTAACAACAGTGTAACCAATAATTTCATTACATTTAAATAAAAGTATATTTTCCCCATCCTTGAAAGCTACAATCAAGACTTCATAAAAGACCAGGCCCCCTTGTTAGTTTACAAAAAAGGGGAGCTTCGGAAATGGAAGTGGAGTCTTACTTGCTTGCTTTCCTGTTGATAAATGCCCTTACGTTTTCGCAGCTTAACCTGGTAATTGAGGCGGCTGAGTCTGTTCCTCTATCACCATCGGATGATTTCTCAAAAGAGTTGAAAGCTTTGTCTAGGAGGAGTCGGCGAATAACTCCACCATCACCCAGAATCAATGCTCCTGTTCACTTCAAAAGCCCTCCTCCATCACCTCGACCTCCTCCGCCGCCACGGTCACCACCACCTCCATGTCTGTGGCATCCACCTACTCCGTTTGGATAAGACGATTGTTTCCTAGGTTACATACAGTTGATGAAGCTCTCATGTCATCAGCTTTTGTTTGTAAATTGTAAAACTTTAGAGTGCTTGTATGTTAGCAGCAATTACCAACTTTGTTTAGCTCTAATAATAATTAAATTTGTAATGATAAAAATAACAATATGTTAATTATGAAAATGAATAAATGTATGCATCACTTTCACTTAAACAGTCGTTGAGGAATTGTTTAATAAGTATCCCTTGTCTTCCCTTCCCATCTCTTTGAAGTCTCCCGACCATCTCTATATGCAGCATAAATGATGAGCAGCTCCCCATCAACGAGGACCTGGGTCCTCAAAGGCCAACTCAAAAACAACAATCTCTACGTATATGGAGCCTGGACTGCAGAAACTGAGAAACCTCAAACTCCAAGCTCCCTGGTTCGGTGCAACTTGGACTTTCTGGGAAGGGCATTAAATACCCAACTACCATATTTATTTTTGCCACTCCACTCCAGTAATCATATGACTCTGGCAGCCAAACCAATACGAAAGTCAAGTTGATTGGACTGGGGGTCAAAATTCATGCACCAAGCCATCTACGCTGGTAGACCCAAGACCATTCTTCAGCTTGATGAGCCCAATGACCAAAGCCAATGCTCTACGACTAGCTCCATGAAACCCAAAATGCAGGAAGAAACTCATTGTAACGCCCCACTTTTGTTGTGTTTAGATTGGTAAAGTATGTTAAATAATTTGATTTGGTATGGTGGTTAAGATATGTTAAATAATTTGATTTGGTAATTGGTATGGTGGTTAAGTATCTTAAATGTTTGTTTTAGTTCTTGAATTTAATTTTTTTTTTTTGGATTTTTTCTATTAATTTTGATATTATGTTAAGTTTGACTTTTTGGGTTTATCTTTTATTTTTATTAGATTGTTGATAAGGATGAGCTTATTGATTTATTAAACCGTCCATTATTCTCTCACCTCCTTTCACGTTTTTTCTCTCTGTTATTGTTTTCTATTTAGTTCTTCCCCCCCCCTTTCTCTCTTTGAGTTTTTTCCTTTTCTTTTGCTTTGAATCTCCGATTTCGATTATAATCCAAGGATAGTGACGTTTTGTTAAATTATTTTGTTGTTATTTTGGTGTTAATTCGTTCGTTGTGCAAGGGTGAAATTATTAGTTTAATCCTCGTAATATATTATGATAAGTATTCTATTGATTTTTTTATTAGACTAAAGAGGTGTGAATCGAAATCCTAAAATTTTCTGACTATTTATTTTATATAAAAAATTTAAATATAAAAATATTATATTTTTACAAAAATATATACTATTCAAATGATAAAATTATATTTTTATTATTATAAAAATTAAAATTTAATTTCAACTTTCCTAAAAATATTTTCTAGCTTCTTACATCATATGGTGAACAAAATTCATATAAATTTAAAAGTTTTTAAACACGATTATAGAATCAGATTATGTTTCCACGTGACATTGAGGAATTGTATGTTCGTAACTGCTATTTATGTTGTCCTAACCTCACTTGGCACCTTTTCCTCTCTTACATATCTTGAAATAAGGGATGTAAAAAATATGAAAAAAATAGTTCTCTCCAAACTGCGTCCCGTTAAATATAGAAGTGTTTGAGGTTTCATTATGTGTCCAATTGGAGGAAATAATAGCATTAGATTTTGAATCGGTCCAAATGCCTATCATGAAATTTAGCCTTCTAAAATTAAAGAAACTTGAATTGGAATGGCTACTTGAGTTGAAGAGTATTTGCAATGTTGATACAGTAGTGGTCTGTGAATCTCTTAAATGGGTTGATTTAATAGATTGTCGGAAATTAAAAAGGATGCCTTTTAGTCTTCCTCAAATCCGATCATCTTCACCAGCTCTCTCATTTTCTATTTATGTAGCGGTAGAGGAGGGGTGGAAATCAGTGAGTGACATTGGGATTATTTATGTTATCTTGTTTCTAGGCAACTTTGATGAATGCAATTGCAAGCTGTATTATTTATTTGAATCAAACCTCTTTTCTTTTTTTGGTTGTAATAAGCTTTGATTATTGTATTTTGATGCTTGTTTATGGTGTCTTCCTTTTTCATTCAATACTTTTCCTTCATAATATTCTTTATCAACAAAACGAGATACATGTAGGAAAATTTGAGATATTTCAAGGGAATCAAATCCCATATTCTTAAAGAGAGATTTTGAGACATTTTTTATAAATCTTTATATTTCATGAGTTAGAGGGAATCAAGTTGAGAAGGTGGATTTGTGATAATGGATTTTTGAACCTTTTAATTTTTGATATTATTTTTTATTAGATTTTTTAGAGTTCAAGAAAAATAAACTTTTTAATTAATAAAACTTATATTTAGCCAATTATAAATAGCTTAATCAATTGAAATTATTTTTAATTAGATCCTAATTCATTGAACTATTTTCAAACTTTTTCACTTATATTTGTTATTTTTAGCCAATGAAATTCTTATATATACTGTTGGAAGCCAATGCAACTTTTGGATAAAAGCCAAACTTATCCTTTAAAAGTATTTTCTTTTGAAAGATTCTAAAATATAAAATAAAGAAATAGGATATTATCTATAAGACTAGATATTATACATGAATATTCTAATTATTAAATATTTGTAAAATTAATTGTAAGGATTTTGACATGTATCAATAATCCAACTGCCACTAAACTCTATAAATAGAGGTAGGAGCTTTCATTCTTGTAACGATATAAAAGAGAAGTGTGTATCATATTATAATTGTATTGTGTATTAATAAATGTGTTTTCTTCTTTTGTAATTGTAAACCTCGGTTAAACCTTAAGTTTCCAAGCACTTAGTGCACTTGGATTAGCTTTTATATGGTCGTCTATGCTGTCTAAGTATTATAGTTTAGTAAAAAGTTAGAAAATAAAAGATTAACCGACTTCAAAGATTTGGTATAACATTAGTTGTAGGTCCGGCTAAATATCCTTAAAGACAGTATCCAACACACCTCAAGTTATTCAACTTGTATTTTTTATTCATTAAATTGAATATTTGCAAGAATAAATACCAACACTTTTAATTTTTTGATTTCTATTCATATATATTTATATCATCCATATTTATTCATACATTTAAAGTTGGGAGAGAGGTCATGATTTCATGAGCTTTGAGTCTTAATTTAACCCCAACAAAACCTTAACAAATCATCAGCAAATGAGATTCAGTTACAACCGATTGAATGATCAAAGAATAGAACTTGTTTCTATAGTTACACATCGTATCGTGAAGATTCAAGAATCCTGAAGGAATAATTGATAAGGGATTAGATTGGAACGGGATTAATAGAGGATATGGGTAACATGGAAGCAAAAGCTTTGACAAGTGTCAGACTATCCTAAGAACATTAGTTGATAATTGCTTGTTAGAAAATGTAGGAAATGGAAGAGTGAAAATGCATGATTTTGTAATAGATATGACCAAACTGATTACCAATGAGTTGTATGAATCATAAATTAACATTGCAACTTTAACATATGTATTATTTAACTGCAGCATTTATATTTTTTTATTAATTAAAATATACAATAAATCAAAAACAATCAAAATCTAAAATAATTCAAATTTAATAAAAAATTAAAATCAAAATTAACTTTGTTGATACGGTAATGCAACGAGGAGGCATGGGGAAAGACATAGTGGTGATTATGGAGGTTAATTCACCCAGTCTGGACGAAGAGCCAAATACTACAGAGAGTGAGAATGAAGAGATATGCAAACAAAGTGTTGAGGGGAACTTTTTTTATTGTTCTTGGGAGTATTTATTGACGGGGTCCTATGCAAAGTGGTGTTAATGTGCTAAATTTACCATCTAGCCATCATTACGGAACGTATGGGGAGAATGTCTTCAATGGGACGAGAATGTTTGCGATGAGATAAATCTTGTCATTCATTCTAATACGACAGTACAGAGAGTTTAACCCAAATGAGATTTGGTGACGAATAATATCATGTTTTTAATAGAAGATCAAAGATTCGAAGTAATAAGTGATTTTATGGTTAGAACAAGACATGAAACTTGAGGCATCTTTGAGTAAGGGTATCCTAATTTGAGTAGGGGTATACAAACTCAAATTTTTTTTAAAGATATAAACTAGTTCAACTTAAACAAGTTAATTATAAAAATTAATTTATAAAAAATTATTAAGATTTTTTTCCAAGATTTTTTTTCTTTTTAATTGGTACTTATTATCTACCAATAAGGATTCAACCTCATGTTTTTCCACCTAGTTTTTAACAGAAACTTCTTGAAATTTAAATCATAATCTATTTCTTTTACCCCTAAACTTTAAATTAAAATATTTAATAAATGTCCTAAAATTGTTTTGGGTCAAAAAGGACAGAAAAACTCTTTACTCAATATTGCAATCATCATGGTTGCTCGCAAAACCAATGATCCAATTACCATAGCAATCTCATATCACTCCTCTCGAACCAGCTCGTTGATTCATTTGGTCTCAATTGCCATCAACACTAATGGTACGTTTGGTTCACTGTAATGGAATAGGACTATAATTGAATAGAACTGTAATGGAATAGAACTGTAATCAGTAATTCAATTGTTTGGTTGAATGGAATGGAGTAGAACTGTAATAGTATTCTTGTGTTTGGTTAAATGGAATGATGTTGTAATAGCATAAGAAAAAAATCAGAAATGACCAGAATACCCTTAGCAGAATTTTTTTTAGGTAGATGACTATTGTTATTGTTATTAAATTTTAATAAAATTATTGTTAAAAAATTAATAAAAAAATAAATATTTTGACCATATTTTAACATAATTATTATTAAATATAATTTAATAAAATAATATATAATTTAATAAAATTCTTAATATAATTATTATTATATAAATTAAAAAATCATAATATATAATACTATAAAATTAATATATAATCTACTTTCTTATTTTTAAACTGCAATACATATTTAATATGCTAAAATATCATTAGTGAAACAAATAATTTAATTATTCTACAATAAAAAAACCAAAGTATTAGAAGTAATAAATAGCTTGTGATTAAAAAAATTTAGACATTAAAATAGAAATAATGATAGAATCTAAATGCTAATTTATTAGTTAAGTAATAATTTTAGTCGATACTTTGTTACATATAACAAACATTATAATGTTACATTTCACATTTTCATTTCATTTAATTGTGACAGAAAAAATGTTAAACACCACATACATATAAACTATTCTTGAAAGCTAGGCTGTTAAGTAATAAGCTTTTCACAGCTAATCTATTAAGCAATTAACTTTTCACCAACATAATTAAGTTTGTTAGAGTTAGAACAAAAAACATGGAAGCTAGCCCGTTAGAATACTAGCTTTTCGCACGCAGCAAAGACGCCTCAATAACATTAACAATTTTGCTTTCATTGACCATGCCATATATAAGATGGTCCAAGAAATTGATCCACCTTACATATTCGAACTTGTGGCATTAATTAGATGATGAAACATGATCGTTGAGTATAGCACCACATGAAGTATGAAGTAGTGGATCCTAATGAACACATTCTCCTTGAAGATCATCCATTTAGATCTCAAACACAGTGCATGTGAATCCTTCTAAAGCAATCTTGGTACCTTTAAGTAACAATAAGCTTCAAAGAAACAAACTATCGAGCAGATAGAGAGCAATAGAAAATAATTCAATAGCTACTCTGATAAAAAACAATAGATTCCACAGCAGATCGAATCCATTTACCAAACTAAATTTACTCAAGAGCATCAATAATTAACAGATCAAACTATTTTACTAATCCACGAGCAGCAAAGAAATAACTAACCACATTTACATCACCTCAAACTTAGATTAACAAAGTTAATGTATTGAAACTAGAAGTAGCAAAAATGAACAGATTGAAACTCATTCATCAGACTAGATCATCAAGCAGCTGGCAGCAGATATCTAAGTAATTCTTCAGTTGCACTTAACAAAGACATAAAGCATTAAGGTTCTTTTACATTTCTCCAAGCTCAAGCACGTTGAATATTAAACTACAACAAAAATTAATAAACATCAAATGATAAGAAGGAAAGAGCATCACCATTGTCAATGAAGATTTCCATTATTTTGTAGTTTCTAAAGGTCACTTTCTCAATACAGGAAAATTCTCAGGACATGTATCATTCTTGTGATTTCATACCAACTCAGCTCCACCAAATCTCTAAACTTGTTTCTACAATAGGTATGCTGGAGAAGTACTCACATGCATCTTCGATTATGCACTTATCAGCCATCAAGTTGAATTTTTATCAGTATTGCCTTCTTGATGTGCTTTAGAAGAAGCTTCATTTTTATCCATGATCTGCTGGATACCTTCTTAATATCCTTCTATGAAACTCTTAAGAGCATCTCTATATGCAGAAGCCCTTGTCATGTATAACCTCTGTAAAGCAGACCTCAAAGTCTCCATCCCTCCTATTGCAGCAATTGCTATTAAATCATTTCCATAGACAACATCAAAACAATGTAAAATTCAACAAAATAAACTATAATACCAGGAAAATAAGAGAGAGAAAAGGGTGAGAGGAGAGAAATTTGGCCTAAAAAATTTTAGTTGAAAATTTAATATCTTCCTTAACAACTGAACCTTGGCCTGGTGCCAACAACAAAATAAAACAAAATGCAGTCACTAAAAAAGAAATCAAAGAATAAATTCCATGCTACCTCCAAACAAGTTCTACTAAAAAAGAAAATTGAAATGAAAACCTAACTGAACTCAAACATTACGGAACTTTGTACCTTGACCTCCATAAGATGTCTCAAGCACGAATCTAACGTAAACCATTAAAAAATACAGTTCTACAATCCAGTTCTAATATAGCTTCTCCATCATATAAACCATCCAAAAATGCAATACTACTTAATCAAAATACAATATTACTTCAAAAGGCTTGCCTGATGGCTTGACCAAAATGCCATACTACTTAATCAATGTAGACTTAGGTTTAATAGTTGAAATAGTAAATACTTCTAAGTTGTTCTCTGGCTTATTCTATAAATTGTTTTTCTCTATTATTCTCTTTCTTTGTTTTCATTCTTTCACTCACATTTCTTCTCCCTTTTCACTCTAAAGAGTTTCCATCTATCTTTCTTCCTCTGTTGCTCACCATTAACAGTTTGTTTCCTTTTATAAGTTACAATCATTAAGCTCATATCTAAAAGAGATGATTATCATCCAAATTAAGAGATGATTAACATCCAAATTCAACCATGATAAACTAATAATAAGAAATGAAGTTCATATAGAATGTTCACATGGCAAACCAAGATTTAATCTTATAATAACTTAAGCCAGATATCTCAAGTCACCAAGGAATCTGCATAGCAGTCACAAAAATGAAAATCCAAAGACAAAATCTATGATACTAAGATATGTGAGCATTGGATATGAGTACGTGTCTTACACAGGTATACTCATTTTTTTCAAAGTTTTTCCATATATTTGGACGATGATACTACATATTTGTGTCCATATATGTGTCAAACACAGGCATAAAGAGCTGGTAACACAAGACAGTATTTATAAACTGACTAAAGCATCTACATTCTTTTCAACTTACAACAATCCCTATCCTATTCATTTTGATTTCCATAACAACAAATATGCATTTATAAGTATAAAAGCTATCAAACCCAGGGTCAAAGAAATCATTACCTTCCAAGGCCATAATGTAGTTATAGTAGTCTCTGCCATCGAGAAAAAAGCTGAAAGACCCAAAAGAGCTGTCAAAACCAGACCTTGTTCCTTAAACACTTTAAGAATCATAAATGCCTTAGGCTAAGCATTCCTCAACAACAATATGCACTGACCAATAACTCCATAACCAGCATTAGCCACTCCATCTACAGCAAAAACTCTTTTGCATCCAAACACCAATACACCACAAACCATTGCCACCAAAATACCCCTTTTCACCAAAACCATTTTTTGATCATTCACCACACCTTCATTTTCTTTCCTCAACCATCCCATGTGACCAAAACTACCATTTTTGGGGAATCTAAAAGCTTTCAAAGCTTGGGGATTTGAACAGGTGGAGATAACATGAGCTGGGTAGTGATTGGTTTTGGGTAAAAACTTTGATTGGTTCTTCAAATTTCTATTAAAAAAATGAAAGATGAGGAATTTGTTGAATAAATGAAAGTGGGTCGGCTGAAAATTGAGTATTCAAGTGCCATTTTTATCAATAAGAATAAATAAATAATTAAAAAAAGATCGAAACTTGTTTAAGCAAAAAAAAAAAAAAAGAAGAAGAAGAAGGGATTTTTAGGTTTCAAAGGAAAAGTTGTTTGGTGAAAGAAAGATTCTAGTTAGCTACAAGTGGGATGGCAATATATTGAAGAGAGAAAGAGTTGAAGAAGAAGAGAAAATGCAGATTGAGTTCGGAGGAAATGGGATTAAAAAAAGGTTTAAATTGATTAATTGGGAATTTGTTGATATTACAGTGGAAGGACGAAGTATGAAAAAGAAAGGAAAATATTTCAGACGCGAGAAAGAAAGGATAATGGTGAGGGTAAAATTGAAAGCTTTAGCTAATTTCTTACCCACCCATTCTCCGAATTGTCATTCTGTGGGGAGACCACCGAATGCTAAACAACATTTTTGCCCTGAATAAGCTTGTAACGAATAGGGCTGTAATAGCTTATTACACAGCCAACCAAACAATGATTTAATAATGGGCCCACTGAATTGAGCTGTAATGCATAGGTATTACAGCCAACCAAACATGTTGTGAATTTGGACCGACTTTCTCTAAACTATTTTTATTACAATCAATTATTCGATCGAAGATTTAGACTAAATTCTAACTAAAAAAATAAAAATCGATTGAATTAATTCAATTAATTTTATTGACCATAATTTTATATAAATGTTAAATCATTGTTAGATAAAGAAATCTATTAAACTAACCAAAAATAGTGTTTAAAATTATTTTACTACAACCTATTTTTACTACAATCACTTGTCCAATTAATTTAATTAGTTTTCATGACCATAATTTTACACAAATGTTAGAGTCAATTTTCCATAAAGTAATCTTTTAAATTAATCGTAAATAGTGTTATCTTAAACTTTAAATGGAAATCCACTTATATTAATGTAAAATTTAAATAATATTATATTCTTTTGTAAATTATTATACGTTCAATAGTTTAATAATCCAATCATCATAATTCATACTCCATTCATATAGATCATTCATCTCAAATTTGACATAAATTAAAAAATTATAACTATTCATTTTATGTAAAAAAAAACTTTCAACCATTAAATATATATTAATATAGCAATATTTTAGATCGATATGATATAAATATTAGGGTAATATACAAAAATAGTCACTTTTGTTTGCCTCAAGTTACATTTTAGTCACTTATGTTTGAAATGTTACGTTTTAGTCACTTATGTTACTATTTTGTTAGGAAGTGATCACTCTACCGTTAAGTTTCGTTATCTCTCTAATGGTAATCCTACGTGGCAGTCCAACTAGATTTTAGATGCCAACTTGGATTTTAAATGGAATGAAAATAGATTTTTAATTAAAAATTTAATTAATTAAAATTTTTAGACCTAAACATTAACTAAAAAATCTGTTCATCTCCTCTTTTTAATTTTTCTCCAGTCTCTTTTTTTTTCAATGGTTTTTTTTCATTTGATTGGAAAAACTATTATTAAGATCAAAATAGTTGAAATCAAATTGACTACTTCATAAAGATGGATTCAATGGAGGGTTCAGGTATGTCTTCTTTGCATTCCTCTATCTCTTTTATTCAATACTGAAAAACAAAAGATTGGATTTTTTATGTTTAATGAAAATCCTAAATTAAAATTCTTGATATGAATATTAACAACTAAAAGAATTTCAAATCAGAAAAAACGGATACCTACAAAGGGATTATGAACAAACAAGCCGATTCAGATAAAAAAAATCGGATTGAGAAACTAATTATTCAAGAACGTGAAGAATTGAAAAATACAATGATTAGGAACAAAAATGATTACCATCTTCTTATTTGTCGACAACCACTTCATTTTAAGTTTTAGAACATAAATTTGTCGGTGAAGAAGACATACTTGGACCCTCCATTGAATCTTCTTTTGTTTTTGTACGTGAATAAAAAATTTTGATGATAATAGCTTTTTTAGTCAATTAAAAAAGAAAACTAAAAAAAAGGGAGAGATGAACAGTTTTTGACTAATATTTAGGGTTTAAAATTTTAATTAATTAAATTTATTTAATAAAAAATCTATTCTCATCCCATTAGGAAATCCAAGTTGGTACTTAAAATTTAGTTGGACTGCCACGTAGGATTACCGTTAGGGAGATAACAGAACTTAACGGAAGTGTGATCATTTCGTAACAAAATAATAACATAAGTGACTAAAACGTAACATTTCAAACATAAGTGACTAAAATATAACCTGAAACAAACAAAAGTAACTATTTTTATAGTTTTCCCTAAATATTAAATCGATTTAAAGATTTACATGATAAGTACAAATATTTTAATAAATTTAAAGAAAATATTAATAATATAAAAATTTAAAAAATATAAATTTATTTAAATTTTATATTAATGTAGATGCATCTTCCTTAACATTAAATCCTATTTCAAAAATAATTAAGAGAAAGGTCCATCACTTGAGTTACCCATCCTCTCCCAGTCATTAGTCAAATAGGACAAAAGGAAATTTGTGGGTCCTGCCTTCTTTCACTAAATAAAAGCATTTATTTTTTATTTTAAAAACAATGTTAAATTCGTATTTCTATTATTTATAAATTTAAAATTTAAAATTTTATTTTTATATTTTTATTTTTAAAAATTTAATTATTTTACTTTTTTTGAGATTTTAAAATTTAAAATTAAATTCATTTATAATAAGAAAAGGGATGTGAAAACACTAAAAAAGTGATTGGACCCAACCTTACCTATTCTTAGGGATTCATAGCAGCCATCCTTGACTAAGTTTTTTAGTTTAAAATTAAATCTATTTATTCATTTATAAAAAGAATTTGTTAAAATTTTAAAAATAATCAATATTTATATTTTTTCTTAACTTTTAATGAAACTTTAACAAAATTCACCTAATAAAAATTGGGTTAGTAATAAATAACTTCAATTATTCAAAATCTTAAAAAGAAATCAGCAACCAACCCTACTTGTTTTGCTGCTTTTCCTCATTTGTAGTGCTTTACTCTTTTTTGCCCGCTCCAGTCATCGTCTTCAAATAAGTTAGTCAAAAAAGGTATTAATTGATTTCTAAATTTTTATATTGTTTTTTCAAGTCTCAGAAACTGCAACAAACTAGGTTCCTTTTCATGCTTGCAATGACATACATTGCTTTTTGCTCCCACTTCAAGGGTGAATGTATTTTTTCATATTTTAGGAAGATCACATCTGCATATCTTATATTTGAATATGTGTCGATTATAGGAAAAAGCAAGACTCTTTAGCATAGTTCACTAAGATGCTGATACAAATTGTTTATGATTTGTGTTCTAGCTTGTTACAACTACAGAAAATGTGCTTCCAACATCCCATTAGGCACATTTTACTGTAGAAGAGTAAAACAGAAGGATTATCCTAGCATGTTAACTTACTATGAAAAACGGCAACGCTGCTATTGCATTGAAAAATCAAATAATAACATATTGGAATTACTCATGCATGATCTATGTTCTATTAATTTCTTTTCATCATTCGCGAGGGGAAATTTCTTGATTACATCTTTATAACTTCTAAAAGATCTTGTGGAATCCGTTCAGAAAATGACGTTATTTTTTAGCCATGTTTAGATACTTACAGCTGACTATGCATTTATTATTGTTTGGTTTCTAACATATTACATGTTATGCCGTACTCTTAACTGGCTGCCATGGACTTTGTTCTGAAAAAGATTGATAAACCATTGGAAAATCACAGAAGCCTTGATCAGCGTATGAATGAATTGAAAAGGAAAGTAATGGAATTGAACGGTGTGAAGGAAGATACAGATTCTAGAATGAACGCAGAGCTGCAGCCAAGAAAGAAACTCAAGACAGAAGTCCAGATATGGTTGGAAAATGTCGAAAGAATTAATGGCAAAGTTCAAAAACTTAATGAACAAATCGGTGAAAGCATTACTCTTACACGTGGATTTCATGCAGACGATGTGTTAAAGAGAACAAGAGAAGTTGAGGAACTTATTCAGCAAGGCAAATTTCAGGAAGGCTTGGTGGTTGACCATCCTCAATGGATTGAACAGGTTTTGTCGATTACAACTTTATCTGGTGAAAGTGCAAAGGCCTGTTTGGAAGAGATTTGGCAGTGCTTGATGGATGATGAGGTTGGAAAGATTGGAGTTTGGGGGATGGGTGGTGTGGGGAAAACAAGCATCATGAAGCTTATAAACAATCAACTCTTAAAAGAGATGGGGAAGTTCCATATTGTAATTTGGATCACTGTATCCAAGGACAAGAGTATTTCTAAGCTACAGAAAGACATGGAAAGTAAGATTGGAATAAGCTTTTGTGGTGATGAAGATGAAATAACAAGGGCAGGGATGCTGTTTGAAACACTGTCTCGGAAGAGTGGGCTTGTGATGATCTTGGACGATATATGGGAAGAGGTTTCCCTTGAGAAGGTTGGAATTCCTGAGCCATCTACTGGGAGTAAAATTGTCTTGACAACGAGATCTTTTGATGTGTGTCGAAAAATGAGTTGTAGAGCAATTAAAGTGAAGCCTTTGGTGGAAAAAGAGTCGTGGAAGTTGTTCTCGGAGATATTCCAAATGCTCCAGGGGTGGAACCAATTGCAAAAAAGGTTGCTAAGCGTTGTGGGGGTTTGCCCTTAGGAGTAATTACTGTAGCTTCTTGCATGAAGGGCATTGATTGTTAAAAATAGTGCATCTCAGTAGTTTATGTTCACTTTGTTGTTCATGTTTCTATTTTGCTTGGTCAAGTACTTTGTTCCTAAAATCTAGGAATAAGTCTTAATTTTCTGGAATAGTTTCTTTATGTATTTAAACCCTTTGCAGCATGTTAATAAATAATCAAGTTTTTCTCAACTATTTCTCTTGTTAACTACAAATTGCTTGCATCCCTGTTTTGTTTCATTGATGACCTTTCTGAATGGAGGAATGCACTAAAGGAATTAAGTGAACACAAACAAAGTGTTAATGGATTGGAAGATGAGGTGTTCCAGCAGTTGCGGTTTAGCTATGATCGTTTGAAGGATCTAAAACTTCAACATTGTTTCCTCAATTGTGCTTTATATCCTAAAGATTGGAGAATTGAAGAGAGAGATATTGTTCAACTATGGATTGCAGAAGGCTTGTGAAAGAAATGGATAGCAGGCAGGCAAAGTTTGACAGGGGTCATGCAATAATGAATAAACTCTTGAGCAATTGTTTGTTAGAAGTTTGTCAAGGAAGCGGCAATAAAAGATCAATAAGGATGCATGATCTTGTAAGGGACTTGGCATTACATATCACAAGTGCAAAACCTCGATCTTTGGTAAAAGCTGACATGGGATTAAGGGAGCCGCCAAATGTGCAAGAATAGAGTGAGTATTTGGAGAAGGTTCCATTGATATGGAATCGGGAGTTGGAAGTTCTGTATCCCTTGGAAATGTCACCACCAAAGTGTCCGATGCTCACAACATTGTTTCTGTCTGGCTGTGGTATAAAGAGTATTCCGGAAGGTTTCTTCAACCATATGGATGGACTCAAGATTCTTAAGCTTTCTCTTAATCCTATCAAGAGTTTCCCAAATTCCATATCAAATTTGAATAATCTCACTGCATTATTGCTTGCTTACTGTGATCATTTAGAGTATGTGCCATCGTTGTCAAAGCTTGGAGTTTTAAAAGAGTTGGATCTTCGAGGAACAAAAATCAAGGAAGTCCTTCATGGGATGCAAAACTTGTTGATTCTCAAGTACCTACATCTAGACCATTCGATCGTACTTGAGATCCCCAATGGAATATTGTCCAAACTTTCTTGCCTTCAAATTTTGTATGTTGGTGAAACATTGGTAAGTGGAAAGGAGGTTGGTAAGTTGAAGAAATTGGAAATGGTTGAAGGTGTTGGGAAGAAACCGAACAACCGAAACAAAGCGAAAGCACAACCGGTGTTCTTTCTCTCCTTATAACTCCTGTAAAAATTATGGCAAGCACAATAGCACAAGATATGTTCTCTAGCAACCTTAATCAACCACAAATCAACTAATGCAACCACAACAAAAATAAATAGAGACACCGATATTTTTACGTGGAAAACCCCTCTAAATTAAGGGTAAAAACCACGGGACTTTAGAGTCCGATAAAGAGCTCCACTATCATCAAATGTTCAACTACAAGATCACAATATCAAGCCTACAACAAGCATTCAACTCCGACAAGGCTAACAACATGTAATCTTTAGCAAAAGAGAGAAAAATGAGAGAACATCACCAAAAACGTAGCTGCTGAAAAATGGGTATTTCCGACGCTACAAGACTCGGATGAAAAATCCGAGCGTACAAAGTCAAGAACACCTTATCACCTAGCTGCTGTCCAAAAATCAGCTCAATCGAACCACGGATGGACCTTCGATCGAAGAGTTGATCACTGCTGCACCAAGCTTGAAAATCTGATTTTTTTTATATTCTCTTTCTCTCTATTTTTTCTTTAGCTCTCTGCAGAAAAATTTCTGCCCACTCCCGTTAATAAGCCAAAAAATTGGCTTTTGACAAAACCAAAAGAAAAAGGAAGGCAAAACATTTGTGCCAGAAAATATGGGTTTCCCACATAGTGGGACCCATACCCAACAAATCTCCCCCTCCAACTATGTGGGGAATGCCTCCATGCCGGAGGTCAAACAACATGCTTCAAACTTTCCTCTTGGTAAGGCCTTCGTCAACATATCAGCACCATTATCATTAGTGTGTATCTTCTCAAGCTCTAACAGCTTAGCTTCAAGAACATCTCGTATCCAATGGTACCTCACATCAATATGCTTAGATCTAGCATGAAAAGTTGAGTTCTTACCAAGATGAATAGCACTCTGGCTATTACAGTACAGGACATACTTCTCCTGAGTAAAACCAAGCTCATGCACAAACTTCTTCATCCAAAGCATCTCCTTACACGCTTCGGTTGCTGCAATGAACTCTGATTCGGTGGTGGACAATGCAACACACTTTTGCAGTCTCGATTGCCATGCCACAGCTCCCCCTGCATAAGTGATTAAGTAACCTGAAGTAGATCTCCTCGAGTCAATGTCTCCGGCCATGTCTGAATCTGTATACCCAACAAGAACAGGTTTCTCATTGCCGAAACAAAGTTTCATGTTGGAAGTGCCACGAAGATATCTCATAATCCACTTCACTGCATTCCAATGCTCTCTGCCTGGATTAGAAAGAAACCGACTAACTGTACCAACGGCATAAGCCAAGTCTGGTCTCGTGCAAACCATTGCGTACATCAAACTACCCACGGCTGAAGAGTAAGGAATTTTCTGCATCTCTTCCTTCTCCTTTTCTGTGGAAGGACTATGCTTAACACTCAATCTAAAGTGCATAGCAAAGGGAGTATTCACCGCTTTAGCTTTGTCCATACTAAACCTTTGAAGTACTTTCTCAATGTACCTCTCTTGTGATAACCATAATTTCTTGGCCTTTCTATCACGTGTCAGTCTTATGCCAAGAATTTGCTTTGCTGGCCCCAAATCCTTCATTGCAAAGGATTTACTCAACTCTTGTTTCAACTTCTCAATTCTAGAAGCATTCTGACCAACAATAAGCATATCATCAACATAGAGCAAAAGAATAATAAAATCATCACCAGAGAATCTTTTAACAAACACACAATGATCAGAAGTAGTCTTCTTGTAGCCTTGCTCCCCTATAACAGACTCAAACTTCTTGTACCATTGCCTTGGAGCTTGCTTCAAACCATACAAGCTCTTCTTCAATCTGCACACATAGTCCTTTTTCCCTTGTGCAACAAAACCCTCTGGCTGCTCCATGTAAAGCTCTTCTTCCAAGTCACCATGAAGAAAAGCAGTTTTCACATCCATTTGTTCAACCTCTAGGTCATAACAAGCTACCAAACTCAGTATAGTTCTGATAGAGGACATCTTCACAACCGGAGAAAATATTTCTTCAAAATCAACCCCCTTTTTCTGAGTATAACCCTTGACGACCAATCTAGCTTTGTATCGTGGAGATGAAGACTTCTCTTCTTGCTTCAACCTGTAAACCCACCGATTCTTCAAAGCTCTTTTGCCTTTAGGCAGTTTCACCAATTCAAAAGTATGGTTCTCATGCAAGGATTGAAGTTCGTCTTTCATCGCTTCAACCCACTGATCTTTGCATTCACTCTCCATAGCCTCTTCATAACATTCAGGTTCTCCCCCGTCAGTCAAAAGAACATATTCATCAGGAGAATACCTGACAGAAGATCGTCGATCTCTGGAAGACCTTCGAAGTGGAACTGCTGGTGGAGCTATAGGTGCTTGTTGTTGATCATTCATAACATCATCCATGGGAGTATCAAAGTCACCTATAGTCTGATGGTCACCACTAACATCACCATGCACAACATCCTGGATAGGATCTGGTGAAGAGTCTAGGGGAACCGGATTCACATCGATCAAGTCACCACTACCTTGTGAATCCACTTTCTCCGTCTTATCAATGTCATCAATGGTCTGATCCTCAATGAAGACAACATCTCTGCTTCTCACGAGTTTCTTCTGAACTGGATCATAGAGTCTATAACCAAACTCACCATCTAGACCATAACCAATAAAATGCATTGTCGAGCATTGGCATCCAACTTGGATCTTTCATCCTTTGGAACATGAACAAATGCTTTACAACCGAACACACGTAGGTGATCATATGACACGTCTTTACCAAACCAAACTCTATCTGGCACATCACCTTTCAAAGGAACACTAGGAGACAGATTTATCACATGTGTCACTGTATTCAAAGCTTCAGCCCAAAACGATCTTGGTAACTTTGCATCTGACAACAAACATCTGACTCTCTCAATCAATGTTCGGTTCATTCTTTCAGCTAACCCATTTAACTGTGGAGTCTTTGGTGGTGTTCTCTGATGTCTGATTCCCTGTCGCAGACAATACTCATGAAACGACCCTGTGTACTCGCCACCATTATCAGTACGAATGCACTTCAACTTCTTCCCAGTTTCCCTTTCAACTGATGCTTGAAACTGTTTAAACACCTCAAAGACTTGATTTTTAGACTTTAAAGTGTAAACCCATAGCTTTCTTGAACAATCATCAATGAAAGTCACAAAGTAAAGTGCACCACCATGTGATCTTACTTTTATCGGACCACAAACATCTGAATGGACCAACTCTAGCAACTCTGATTTCCTATGAGGAGGATGGCTTCTAAATGAAACTCTTTTCTGCTTTCCTGCTAGACAATGAGCACAATTCTTCAGTGTAGCATTCTTTAAACCTGAAAGTTGATTCTTCTTTGCTAAACAGTTAAGCCCCTTCTCACTCATGTGACTGAGTCGTTTATGCCACAACTCAGTTGAGTTGTCATTCAGTGTCACATTCACCGTCTCTCGAGAAGTCAAAGCTTGCATCAAGTACAAATTTGAGCTCTTCTTTCCTCGAGCCACAACCAAGGAGCCTTTAGTCAGCTTCCACTGCCCTTCACTGAAGGTGTTACAGAATCCCTCATCATCAAGCTTTCCTGCAGAAATCAAATTCAAACGGACATCCGGTGCATGTCTGACATCCTTGAGAGTTAACTTTGTTCCATTGTTACTTACCAAGCTAACATCTCCCATACCAATAACCGAAACCAAACCATCATTACCCATCTTCAATACCCCAAAATCACCAGGAGTATAAGATGTGAAGAATTCCTTCCTCGACGTGACATGAAGTGATGCACCAGTATCAATCACCCAACTAGTCTCGTCGCATGCTAGGTTGACCAAATTCTGATCACAAATAACTAACAAATCTTCACGAGTAACAGTAGCAACACGCTCGAATTTTTCATCGTCATTCCGGTCGTGTTTATCACCACCACTTTTGTTCTCTTTCTTCCACTTGAAGCAATATTTCTTGATATGGCCTTTCTTACCACAATGATGACACTCAAGATTCTTGTATCTCGATCTTGACTTGCTTCGGCTTTTATCTCTACCCTTTCCATCTTTGTCTCTGTTTCTCCCCCTGTTCTCGATAACCAACACCTCGGACTGTGATGTAGAACCCTGAGATCTTCTTCTAACCTCTTCATTCAACACACCACTCTTAGCCAAATCCAAAGTAATAATACCCTGTGGGGCAGAATTAATGAGTGAGACTCGAAAGGTCTCCCAAGAGTCTGGTAGAGTAGCAAGCAACCAAAGTCCTAAAATCTCGTCATCAAATTTGACACCCATACCAAGCAACTGATTCATCATACTCTGAAATTCACTAACATGGTCAGCTATAGACATTCCTTCTTTATATTTCAGCGCCATCATTTTCTTCAGCAAAAATAACTTGTTATTGCCCGACCTCGAAGCATACAAGCTTTCAAGCTTCTCCCACAATGTTCGAGCATGTGTCTCCTGATCAATGTGATTGTAAACATTTTCTTCAACAAATTGCCGAATAAAGCCACACACTTGTTGATGCTCAAATTCCCATTCTTCATCACTTTTCGAATCGGGTTTTTGAGTAGTAAAGACCGGAAGATGCAAAGCCTTCACAAACAACAAGTCCTTCATTTTATTCCGCCAAAGTTGATAATTTGTGCCATTCAACATAATCATCTTGCTCGTATTAATTTCCATAATTATCTGACACAATAACCAAGCTCTGGTACCAGTTTGTTGGGAAGAAACCGAACAACCGAAACAAAGCGAAAGCACAACCGGTGTTCTTTCTCTCCTTATAACTCCTGTAAAAATTATGGCAAGCACAATAGCACAAGATATGTTCTCTAGCAACCTTAATCAACCACAAATCAACTAATGCAACCACAACAAAAATAAATAGAGACACCGATATTTTTACGTGGAAAACCCCTCTAAATTAAGGGTAAAAACCACGGGACTTTAGAGTCCGATAAAGAGCTCCACTATCATCAAATGTTCAACTACAAGATCACAATATCAAGCCTACAACAAGCATTCAACTCCGACAAGGCTAACAACATGTAATCTTTAGCAAAAGAGAGAAAAATGAGAGAACATCACCAAAAACGTAGCTGCTGAAAAATGGGTATTTCCGACGCTACAAGACTCGGATGAAAAATCCGAGCGTACAAAGTCAAGAACACCTTATCACCTAGCTGCTGTCCAAAAATCAGCTCAATCGAACCACGGATGGACCTTCGATCGAAGAGTTGATCACTGCTGCACCAAGCTTGAAAATCTGATTGTTTTTTTATATTCTCTTTCTCTCTATTTTTTCTTTAGCTCTCTGCAGAAAAATTTCTGCCCACTCCCGTTAATAAGCCAAAAAATTGGCTTTTGACAAAACCAAAAGAAAAAGGAAGGCAAAACATTTGTGCCAGAAAATATGGGTTTCCCACATAGTGGAACCCATACCCAACAGAAGGGAGGTTTTACGACTTCCAAGACTTGAGCATGTATCTCCAAGGTTTTCATGGTCGAGAAGAGCCTCCTAAATATAACATCCATATGGGAATAAGACAATTTCCAATGGTCATTTTAACAACAAAAGGCATTGAATTAGGGGACTGCAATATCTCCAACTAGATTATGCTTCCACGTGACATTGAGGAACTGTATGTTGGTAACTGCACTTTCTGTTGTCACGTAAACTACCCACTTTTCTCCAGGTTTGTCCTAACCTCACTTGGCACCTTTTCCTCTCTTACATATCTTGAAATAAGGGATGTGAAAAAAATGAAGAAGTTGTTCTCTTCAAACTGCGTGCCGCTAAATTTAAAAGTGCTTAAGATTTCATTATGTGTCCAATTGGAGGAAATAATAGCATTAGATTTTGAATCGGTCCAAATGCCTATCATGAAATTTAGCCTTCTAAAATTAAAGAAACTTGAATTGGAATGGCTACTTGAGTTGAAGAATATTTGCAATGTTGATGCAGTGGTGGTTTGTGAATCTCTTAAAAGGATTGGCGTAAGAGATTGTCCGAAATTAAAAAGAATGCCTCTTAAACTTCCCCAAGTCCGACCATTTTCATCTCTTAAACTTCGTATTTATGTAAAGCCAAAAAAGTGGTGGGAATCAGTGGAATGGGATGATCTTGATGCCAAGTCTCTTTTGAAGCGCTTCGTGAATTTTGTAATCTGGTAACCTCTTTTGTAGAGTGTCCCAAAACTATGATGAATGCAATTCCTAAGTGTTCTATTTATTTCAATCAAACCTGCTTCCTTTTTAATAATGAGCTTTCAATATTTGTATTTTTACTGTACTTTGTTATTTATTCATAATGTCTTGCTTTTCCATTCTCTACTTTTTTGCTTTAGAGTAGTTTATATCAACATGACATATAATTAGAATTGTGTAAAAATTTCTCAAACTTAAAACCAAAAAAAAAAAATTAAATTCCTGTTTTTTTTTGTACTCAATTGAGTATTTAAACTTTTAAAATGTATAAAAAAGTCCTTAAACTTTTCAAAATAACAATTAAACCCCTGCCCTTTTTTTTCTACTTAATTGAGTGCTTGAATTGTCAAAATGCATCAAAGAGGCTCTTTGACCTTTAAAAAGCCACTTCGTGTTACAACCACAACGTGACATGTGACAAAAAAATTATAAAAAATAAAAATAGTTAAATTTTAATAAAAACATAAAAAATATATAAAATTTTATAAAAATTATAAAATGCATCAAAATGGCTCTTTAAACATTTAACTTTAATCCTTGACTGTTAAAATTAATGATCTCCAATTTTTTCAATTAAAATCATCTTATGTCGCAATACAACATAACTTATGGCGAAAAATAATAAAAATAAAAGTCTTATAGAAAAAATTATAAATTACTTCTTTTGATACGATAATTTTTATGATTTTTTACGACTTTATAAAATTTTATAATTTTTTTTACAATTCTTATAATTTTTTCCTATTTTTATTAAATTTTAAATATTTTTATTAAAATTTAAAATTTTTAATCATTTTTACTGCATATCGTGGTTATAACACGCGATGACTCTTAAAGTTAGTAGTTAAAGAACTTTTTAAATATATTTTGACAGTTTAAATATCTAATTGAGTAAAAAAACAGAGCTTTAATTTATTTTTAAAAAAAAGTTAGATGGATTTTTATATCATTAAACCATTTTTATTATCATCAAAATAGGATTGTAATAAATTATTTCAGCAGATTAGCATGCAACAAATGTAACTTTTTAGCAATGAAGGTGGGATTGATCTGAGTTGAATCGGGGTGAGTTAATTGAGTTGGAAATATTTATTTTCAACAAAAATAGCTGACCGTTGACTCTGCAGGTGCCAAAAGTTTTATTAGTATTATTTCTTTTATGGAAATAAAGCTGATTCTTCTTCTTTTCATTTCTGAATCTTCCATGGCACCTTCCCTCTTTCAACTTGGTCTTTCCTCCAGCTTTCCTTCTTCCTAAAATTATTAATCATTTTCATGGGTGTTTTGCGTTTTTGTTCCTTCACTGGCAAACACAAGTATCAGGTAACTTTAATTTCTAATTCTCTATTTCTTTTGATTTTTACAAATCCTGAGAAAATTTGTGCTTGTTCTTGAAATATTTCTATGCTTTTGCTTCCTATATTTTCTAAGATCTTCCCTTGACTCACTTTTGATTTGGGTTTTGTTTCCTTTTCAACTTTTTGCTGAAAATCTGTTCATATGCTTTAGTTTTCTGGTTTCTTCATGATTAAGATGCACAAATTTGATCAAGCAAGTACCATAGCCAGGATTAAAAGCTGGAAAAACCCATGTAATCTCTTAAAGCCTACATTTAGGTGGTGAATTTAAGTCTATAAAATGTGCAATTAAACTGAAGTTGCTGGAAATCTATTGAAAGAGGTTCTTAAGGGGGTTTTTGTTTTTTTAAATATCTGTTGCTATCTTGAAATTTATTGTTTAAACTCCACTTCTTTTTGCAGGTATCCAGATATCATTTCAAGAAACAAGCCTATTTCTATATTTCTATCCAAAATCAGTGTCTCATTTCCTTGAGATGGGTTCAGCAATAAAACATTTCGTGTACGTAGAAGTTTTTATTTCAATGTGAACAGTTATGGATGTCTTAATAGAGTTCTTTTTGTTATTTTTACTTATGTTTTTGCAGTATTTGGCCTTTGGTTTATGAGCAGTACTTTTCAAGTTACATTATTCAAAATTAATTTTTAAGCTATCAGTAATAAGAAAATGAAAAATTTGTTCCCAAAACTGACAAAAGCATGAAGCTCAGTATTATAAATTATACTAAATTCCTTAGCAATGACCAGTTCTTTTACCAAAATTAAAATGTATGCTTAGATGTCAATTCTTATGCTTGTATGGTATTGGTGTTGTGCAGGGAGTTAGTTGAACAAGCAGGAACTGTTTTTGAAGTTGCAAACACTATACGGGGTTTAGTTGAAAACCATTGGGAATTCCCTAAAGGCATTGATCAGAATGTAAATAATCTGAAGAGAAAAAGAGATGAACTAAATGGTCAGAAAGAAGACGTTGAATCAAGAATAAAATCAGAGCTGCGTCCGAGAAAGAAGGTCAAGAAAGAAGTTGATCTGTGGATTGAAAATGTAAAAAGGATAAATGGGGAAATTCCTAATCTCGAATCCAAAGTTAGAGGTAGCAGCTTTTTCCCTCGTGGATTTCTTGTTAAGAATGTTCGTAAGAAGGAAGAAGAAGTTGAAGAATTGCTTGAAAAGGGTAGATTTTCTGATGATTTGGTTGTCAACGATCTTTCGTGGATTGGTCAGGTGTTGCCAACACCGAGCTTAGTCGTTGAAACAATAAAATGTAAAAAGAATGAGATTATGCAACACTTGAGGAATGACGAGGTTCAAAAGATTGGAGTTTATGGAATGCCAGGAGTTGGGAAAACAAGTGTTGTCACGCTTGTCAACAATGAACTCTTAAAAGGTGAAATCGAGTTCAAGATCATAGTATGGGTCACTGTAGCGAGGAACTGTAGTGTTATTGAACTGCAGAATAAGATTGCAAAGGCAATGAATGTCAGTATTTCCGAAGATGAAGACGAGACTTTAAGAGCAGGGATGTTGTCTGAAATTTTGAGTGAAAAGGGTAGATTTGTTTTAATATTGGATGATGTATGGGAGAGATTTTGCTTTGAAAAAGTTGGAATTCCTGAGTCTTCTAAGGGTAAATTAGTGTTGACATCTCGATCATTGGATGTATGTCGACGAATGGATTGTCAAGTTGTAAAAATGGAGCCACTTTCGAATGAAGATGCATGGACATTGTTCTCGGACAAGGTTGGTCAAAACCTAATGAGTTCTATAGATTTACAACCGATTGCAAAATCTATCGTTGAGCGTTGTGCCGGTTTACCGTTGGTGATAGTTATAGTTGCCAGTAGCATGAGAAGTGAAGATAGTTTTCCAATATGGAGGAATGCGCTTGCAGAATTGAACCGAAACATATCGAGTATCATCGAAATTAAAGACAAGGTGTATCAACAACTGTGATTCAGCTACGATCGATTGAAAGATCAAAGAATCCAAAATTGTTTCCTTACTTGTGCATCGTATCGTGAAGACTCGGGAATTCTAAAGGAACAATTGATAAGGGATTGGGTTGGAAAGGGATTAATAGAGGAAATGGGTAGCTTGGAAGCAAACATGGACAAGGGACAAGCAATACTAAGAACATTAGTAGAGAATTGCTAGTTAGAAAATGTAGGAAATGAAAGAGTAAGAATGCATGATCTTGTAATAGATATGGTTAAACTTATCACTCAAGATTTGTATGAATCATAAATTAACATTGCACATGTATGGTTGGGTCTCTTACACTTTTTATTTTAGATGAATTAAAATGATACACTAAATTCACTATTCAATCATTTTTGGTTTGGGATTATTTCCCAAAGTAAGTTTTATTTATGAAAGTAATTGGATAGCCTATTAATAAGAATGGAAAAAGTATTTTGTTCCAAATTTTAAACAGAAACTTTTCAAACTCTAAATCACTACCTGTTTCTTTTAGGCTCTAAATTATTTTTGCTACAATTGCTTGTTGAATTGAGAATCTAAATCAAGGTCTAACCTTAACCAAAGTTTAATTGATTTTATACAAATGTTGAGTCATTACTGGATAAAGAAATCTTTTAAAATATTTATCATCAACTTTAAATCCTATTTATAAATCATTAAGAAAACCGTGTGGGTCCTTTCCTCGTCTTTTTCCATAGCAGCCTTCTTTGACCAACTAAAAACCATCTCATTAGTTTAAAAACTAAATCATATTTTATCAAAGGAGTGGTTGGTAGGGTACATTTAAATTATATTTGTATATGGAAGCGGTGGAAAAGTTTTATTTAAATATTATTCAAGTTTTTGTATTTTTTTATTTAGAATTTAATTTTTTTTTGTAAATTTAAAATTTTGGATTTAATTATTAATATTGTTAGGTTTTTTTAATTTAATAATGTAATATTTTGAAATAAAAATATTAATATTATAATGAATTTAAATTTAATAAAAGAATTTTAATTATATTATTATATTAAAAAATTTAAATTTGAAAAAAAATAAAAAACTTAAATTCTTAAAAATATAAATAAATGGACTAAGTTTTAAATATATGAAGAATATAAAGGATTCCAACATACTTTAACCAATAAATTAAGTGTTTCCCAACCAATAAACAAATTTAATTATCATATAGAAAATAGCAAAATATAGAGCATATTGACTAGGATTTCCTTTAATTAGTAGTGCAAGCTGACTAAGCTTTGATTTACTTTTCTTAAAGTCATTGCCGTGAAGCTCTTTCTAAGACTGAAACTTGCTTTTCGTACTGCTTTCCTAAAAAATGTATTTCCTTTGTTGTATCAATGGCTTTCGCACCTGTTTCCTCTGGAGTGGCTCTTTCTAGTAGTTTGGCATCATATTATCAAGAGTTTCATTTCTGCTCATCATCACCCATCCAACAAGTTAGTATATTTATTCTTCTTTCAAATCTCTTAAACTGTAACATACTATAATTTCATTTTCATGCTTGCAATTACTTTTGTTGCCATTTTCTTGGTAAGTATCGTTGTCTTTTTCATATATGTCGATAATCGTAAAATATGTAACTAAAATGACGAGTTGTTGAGGTTGATTCTGAATGTTTTTTTACTCCTTTTATAATTTCAAAAATAACTATATTTTAAAAAAATAAACTCATTTATTTTATAAAAATTTCCATTTTTAAATTTTTCATATTTTAGATTTTTTTTAAGATTTTATGGATTTTTATTTCAAGTATACAATGAATCTGTAGAACCATTGGTTCAGATTCGTTTTAAAATGTATTTTTCTACTAATTATGTATATTAATTTTAAAAACAGTAAATAACTTTCCTTAAAACAAATAAATTTCATATTTTGAAATAAATTAAAATTTTATTACTTAAATTGTTTATAATCATCTTAAAATATGGAATTTATTTTAAATTCATTACTTAATTAAGAAAAAAAAATTAAAATGATCTATAATCAATTTTTTATGACATGCCCCGCCATTCTATTGATTGTCCACCCTACAGTGATTACCAATAAAAAGAAAATTTTAAGTATGAAGTACTTAAAAATTACCAAATTCAAATACCTTTATATATATATTAATATTTTATCCAAAAGTTTGATATTTTTATTAAGATTTTAATTTAAAAATAAATCTATTTATTCATTTATAAAAAAAATTAGTTAAAATTCTTCGGTATTTCAGCTTTCAGCAGTGGTTTCCTTTGTGCTGTAGGTGAAAGTAAGATTAGGTGAGTGAAAGGCAGCTACATAAAACCCTTTGGAGTGGCTCTCTTCTACCAGTTTCCCATCATATTATCAGCAACTTTTGCTGGCTTTCCTCATTTGTGGTCACCATCACCCATCCAACAAGTTAGTCAGAAAAGGTATTTATTGAATTTCACCTTTTTATTGTTCTTTCAAGTCTCATAAACTGCAACAAACTTGGTTCCTTTTCATGCTTGCAATGACATACATTGCTTTTTGCTTCATGCTCATTAACTATATATGTTGCCCACTTCAAGGGTGAGTGTCAGTTATTTTCATATACTAGGAGTAGGAATATCACATCTATGTATCTTATATCTGAAGACATGTGTTAGAATATAGAAAAATCAAGACTCTATAGCAGAGCTCACTAACTACAACTTGATACAAATTGTTTATTATTTGTGTTCTAACTTGGTACAACTACTGTTCATGTGCTTCCAAGATCCCATTTGGCACATTTTACTGTAGAAGAGTAAAAGAAGAAAAATGATCCTAGCATTGGAACTGAGAATAGGATTTGCTTTCTAAAGTATAATTTACAAATTTGTAATCCCCTATTTCGGAGCTTAATAACTGTATGTAGAAATTTTAGCATGTTAACATACTATGAAAAATGACACTGAAACAACAAAAGCTGCTATTGCATTAAAAATCAAGTAATAACATTTTAGACTTAAGGTAATTTATTTGGATTGACTTTAGATATCTATTTTCTATTAATTTCATTTCATCATTTTGTGAGGGAAATTTTCTTGATTACATCTTTATTACTTGTGAAATTTCTTGTGGAATCTGTTAAAAAGATTATGTTATTTTTTAGCCATGGTTAGATACATACAGCTGACTATGCATTATTATTTAGTTTCTAACATATTACATGTTATGCAGTACTCTTAACTTACAGCCATGGAATTTGCTCTGAATAAGATTGATAAACACTGGGACAATAACAGAAGCCTTAATCAGCATATGAATGACCTGAAAAGGAAAGTAGTAGAATTGAATGGTATGAAGGAAGATACTGATTCTAGAATGAGCGCAGAGCTGCTGCCAAGAAAGAAACTCAAGAGGGAAGTCCAGATATGGTTGGAAAATGTCGAAAGAATCAATGGTGAAGTACAAAGCCTTGACGGACAAATAGGTGAAAGCAGTCGTTTTACACGTGGATTTCATGCAGACGATGTGTTAAAGAGGACAAGGGAAGTTGAGGAACTTATTCAACGCGGAAAATTTCAAGATGGTTTGGTGGTTGACGATCCTCAATTGATTGGACAGGCTTTGTCGACGACAACTTTATCGGGTGAAGGTGCAAAGGCCTGTGTAGAAGAGATTTGGCAGTGCTTGATGGATGACAAGGTTCGACAGATTGGCGTTTGGGGGATGGGTGGTGTGGGGAAAACAAGCATCATGAAGCGTATAAACAATCGACTCGTAGAAGGGATGGGGAGGTTCAATATTGTGATTTGGACCACTGTATCCAAGGAGATGAGTATTGCTAAACTACAAAAAGACATTGCAAGTCAAATTAAGTAAATTTTTGTGATGATGAATGTGAAACAAGAAAGGAAGGGATGCTGTTTGAAAGATTGTCTGGGAAGAGTAGGTTTGTGGTGATCTTGGACGATATATGGGAAGAGGTTTCCCTTGAGAAGGTTGAAATTCCTGAGCCATCTACTGGGAGTAAATTAGTCTTGACAACGAGATCTTTTGATGTATGTCGAAAAATGAGTTGTAGAGCAATTAAAGTGAAGCCTTTGGTGGAAAAAGAGTCGTGGAAGTTGTTCTCGGAGAAGGTGGGTCGGGATATTCTAAATGTTCCAGGGGTGGAACCAATTGCAAAAAAGATTGCTAAGCGTTGTGCGGGTTTGCCCTTGGGAGTAATTACTGTAGCCTCTTCTATGAAGAACGTTGATGACCTTTGTGAATGGAGGAATGCACTAAAGGAACTAAGTGATCGTAAAAAAAGTGTTAATGGATTGGAAGAAGAGGTGTTCCAGCAGTTGCGATTCAGTTATGATCGTTTGAAGGATCCAAAACTTCAACATTGTTTCCTCAGTTGTGCATTATATCCTGAAGATTCGGAAGTTGAGGAGAGAGAGCTTGTTCAACTTTGGATTGCAGAAGGGCTTGTGGAAGAAATGGATAGCAGGCAGGCAGAGTTTGACAGGGGTCGTGCAATAATGAATAAACTCAAAAACAATTGTTTGTTAGAAGATTTTTCTAAATGGGGCAATGAAAGACGGGTAAAGATGCATGATCTTGTAAGAGATATGGCATTACATATCACAAGTGCAAACCCTCGATTTTTGGTCAAAGCAGGCAAGGGATTAATGGAGCCACCAAATGTGCAAGAATGGAGTGAGGATTTGGAGAAGGTTTCATTGATGAGAAGTAGGGAGTTAGAAGTTCTGTATCCCTTGGAAATGTCACCTCCAAAGTGTCCGATGCTCACAACATTGTTGCTGCCTGGTTGTGGTATAAAGAGTATTCCGGAAGGTTTCTTCAACCATATGGATGGACTCAAGATTCTTAAGCTTTCTCTTAATCCTATCAAGAGTCTCCCAAATTCCATATCAAATTTGAAGAATCTCACTGCATTATTGCTTGCTTTCTGTAACAAGTTAGACGATGTGTCATATTTGTCAAAGCTTCGAGTTCTAAAAGAGTTGGATCTTGAAGGAACAGCGATCAAGGAAGTCCCTCATGGAATGCAAAACTTGTCCAGCCTAAAGTACCTAAATTTGGATAATTTATATACGAATGTAAATGAGATCCCAAGTGGAATCTTGTCAAGACTTTCTTGCCTTCAAGATTTAAATGTTGGTCGAACATTGATAAGCGGAAAGGAGGTTAGTGAGTTGAAGAAATTGGAAACCTTTAAAGGGAGCTTTTACGACTTTGACAACTTGAACATGTATCTCCAAGCTTTTCATGGTCGAGAAGATCTTATTCAATTCATCATCCTTGTGGGTAAAAGAAAATGGAAAACGAATATTTATACATCCAAAAGGATTGAATTATGGGATTGTGATATCTATCCCAACCGGATTATGCTTCCACGTCACATTGAGGAATTGCATGTCTTTCAGTGCGCTTATTATGGTCATGAAGAATACCCGATTTTCTCCAGATTTGTCCTAAGTTCACTTGGCACCTTTTCCTCCCTTAAATATCTTGTTATATGGAACATAGACAATGTGAAAAAGTTGTTCTCTCCAAACTCCATGCCGCTAAATTTAAAAGAGCTTAAGATTTCGGAATGTTGGCAACTGGAGGAAATAATAGCATCAGAAGAAACTGGAAGGGAGGAAAGAGGAAGGGTTACCACGGAATTTTGTCTTCCAGAATTAAAGAACGTTGATCTAGAATTTCTACCTGAATTAAAGAGCATTTGCAGTGTTGATGCAGTAGTGGTTTGTGAATCTCTTGAATGGTTTAAGGTTACACTCTGTCCGAAATTAAAAAGGATGCCTCTTAAACTTCCCCAAGTCCTACCATCTTCACCTCCTAAACTTCGTATTTATGCAGATCAAAAGAAGTGGTGGGAATCAGTGAAATGGGATGATCCTGATACCAAATCTCTTTTGAAGCCCATTGTGAGTTTTGTAGTTAAGAGACCGGAGAGGGTCCGGATGTTAGATGAATTGCGATTAGAGTATGATAAATTACAATCAGAGCTGGCTAAATTGACATTAGAGCAATTAGAGCGGAAGAAATTGATATTAGAGCAATTAGAGCAGGATAAATTGCAATTGCAGTTAGAGAAATTAGAGCAGGATAAATTGCAATTGCAATTAGAGCGGGATAAATTGATATTAGAGCAATTAGAGCAGGATAAATTGCAATTGCAATTAGAGCAGGATGAATTGCAATTGCAATTAAAGCAATTAGAGGGGGATAAATTGATATTAGAGCGGGATTTATGGAAAGTTAAGCTGAATTTACGGAAATTAGTGGTGGATGAAATGGAATTAGAGGTGGATAAATTCATGTTAAATTTGGAGCTTTGAATATATTTATTTGTAATCCAACCAAAAAGACTTAACTTTGTTATGTATTCATAATGTGTTGCTTTTCCATTCTCTAGTTTTTTGCTTCAAACATGCCCATACATACCATAATCGATCTTGAAAACGATGACCTCACATAATATTATGAATAATATAAACATTAAAAAAATAGCAGAGGATGGAATCTAAAATTTGATTCATCGTTAACATAATGGCATAATTAAAAGTTGACTCAATTTTCTAAAGGCAAAATTAAAACTTCAAGGAATTAAATTTATCCAAAAATATAATAGTTTTGGAAAGGATAGGAAGAAACTGAGTAGTGTTGTAATTCTGGAACTGAAGTTCAATTTTAATTACTTTCACCGCGCATTAGGAATAAGTAGAAACTCGAGCTAAATATAGCTTCAAAAATTAGTGAAGTTAGTAACTACTAACTACTGGTTCATTATTACTCTTTCACTTACCCAAATTACAGAAAAAGGGTCAGAAACAATTTTGGTATTTTTTTTAAAAAAAATAAACTTAAAAGACATGGGTTCATGAGCCAAGCTTCAATTTGATATTTTCAATTTCAGAACAGCCCAGCCTAATTTATTATTTATTAATTAAAATTTAGAATTTTTTTATTAATAAAAAAAAACTAATAAGCGAAGGACACATGCCTCCTTAAATTCACTCTTAATCTAAATTGCTATTTAAAGTTAATTTTTATTAATCAATTCAGTGCACTAAAGTTAAAAATTACAGCCTCGCATTCATATATATTAAAAATAAGATTTAATGGTGTAAAAAGTTCTCAATTTAAAAAAAATAATTAAGCCTCTAATTTTTTTTCTACACTCAATTAGTTATTTAAACTTTTAAAATACATTAAAAATGTCTTTAAACTTTTTTCAAAAAACGTAATTAAGCCTTTATTTTTTTTCATTCGATTTGGGTACTTGAACTTTCAAAAAGTCCATCAAAATTTAAAAAAAATTTAAGTCCCTGATTTTTTTTTTTGCACTCAAAGTTACTTGAACTATCAAATGCATCAAAAAGGCCCTTTGTCTATTAACATTAATAGTTGACCATTAAAGTTAATTGCTCCTAATTTTTTTCAGTTAAAGCCACCCCGTATCACAACCATGGCGTGACATGTGACAAAAATTATAAAAAAATAAAAATTATTAAAAGTTGTAAAAAGTATTAAATTTTAATAAAAATATAAAAAAATTATAAATGTATCAAAAAGGTCTTTTAACCATTAACTTTGATTGTTGAAGTTAACAATCCCCAATTTTTCTTAAGTAAAGCCATCATGTGTCACAACACAACGTGACATGTGATAAAAATTGATAAAAAATAAAAATCAATAAAATTTATAGAAAATTTATAAAATGTTTCTTTTAGTATGGTATTTTTATATTTTTTATGAATTTTATATATTTTTATATTTTTTATAATTTCCTTACGACTTAATAAAATTTTATAATTTATTTTCTAATTTTTATTTAATTTTATTTTTATCAATTTTTTTCCACATATCATGTTGTGGTTGTGAGATATGGTGGCTTTAAATGAAAAAAATTTAAGGGTGGTTCAAGTACCCAATTGAGTGCATAAAAAGGTAGGAGATTAATTGCTTTATTTGAAAAAAAGTTGAGGGTTTTTTTTTATGCATCAAGAAAGTTCAAGTATCTAAGTGAGTGAAAAAAAACAGTGACTTAATTGCTTTTTTTTTAAAAAAAAAGTTTGAGGGCCTTTTACATCCTTAAACCTAAAAATAAAAATAAAATTCTAAATTCTAAAAAATTAAAAAAGAAATAAAAATTATAGAAATTCAAAAATAATTTATAAAGTATATAATTAAAATTTTTAGAAAGTTACCATTTGACTTTGGCTGATATTGACCAGCGTTCACCTAATAATCTTTTCAAGTTTTATGTTAAAATTTTATTTTAAATTTTTAAAAATTATATATTTTTTAATTTTGTGAGAAGAATATTTTAAATTTTTTAAAATAATTTTATAATATATAAATTTTTATATTCTTTTTATTTTTCATAATTTAACTATTTGTTAATTTTAAAATTTGATTATACTTTTTGGTTTTTGAAACAATTTTTTTTTGTCAAAAATTATATGTGAGCTCTAGAAAGTTTGGTTATTCTATCATGTTAATTTTTAACAAATATATCATAATATCTAAACTTCACAATTTATAACTATTTGGTACATGAACTTTTAAATCAACTTACTACCTTATTTAGATACCTAGATAATTCCACTAAATTTATCATCTTTGATCAATCACATTATGCCACGTATATTAAAGAGCCAAGTATATTGTGTCACCTGTATTAAAAATAATATAATTTAGATTTTTTTAAAATTGTTATTAATTAAAAATAAAAATAAAAAAATTCCAATTTATTAACTCATATTCTATCTCTACTTCCGTTTCTTCTTCTTCTTCTTCTCTGCGCCAATATTGCTGGCTCTCAAGTTAGGGTACTTTGAATCAAGGGACTCTCTTCTACCCTTTTATTATTTTTTTCCTCTATTTTTTAGTTTTGTTGATTATTGGCTATAGGTTTATTGAGTCTTTGGTTGAGTAGTGGGAGATGAGTTTGAGACTTGGTTTAGGAGGGGTCAGGTGACTTAGGGTGGACAATGGTGTGTGTGATCATTGTATTTTATTCGGATTAAGTTCATATTGAATTTGAATTTAATGTTCTTTTTATTATTTCTTAGTTATTATTTATTATAAGGATAACTATTATTTATTATTTATTAATAAAAAGAGAGTTGAAAAAAATGAAGAAGAAGAAGAAGAAGAAAAGGAAGTTATTGAAAGAGATTGTGGGGGACGATTTTACAAAGGGAAGTTAAAAAGGGAGTTGAGTAAGAGAAGGGGATTATCTCTAGGTGGGAAAAAAAGAACTCGTTATTCTTGCTCTATTTGTACAATTTCTATAAATAGGATGATTTTACAAAATGATTCTACAATAAAGAATTTTTTTAAATATCAAAATTAATTGATATTTTCAAGTTAAGGATAATATATGATTAAATGGTACTGTTTTTATTGGCTGGCATTGTAAAACGGTTAATATCTTTCTTACGTATATCTTTACTTTCAAACTCGAATTTTATTTTTATATATCAAAATTGATCTTTTTAATAAATTTTAATTAGATTTTAAAATTTTATTAAGGGATAAGTTTTTAGGTAATCCATCTAACTAAAAAAAAGGTTGCAATTTCATGTGTTTTCTAAAATTCATGTAGTGGACCTAAAATCCGTTGTCACAATGTGCTTTGTGATCATGAGTGATTGCTAGGTAGAGGGAATATATGGTTGTAGAGGTTCGGTAATGGTGATAGCCTGAATGGTGGTGATGGCTTTGGTGAGTGGAGTTTGGTTGAGATGTCTGTCGGCTTATGGTTTTGTTTGTGGTTGGTTGGGGAGGTAGCCGAATAGCAATGAAAGCAGGGTCAAAGGCAGATGATTCATGGTTGAAGCTGGAAAGCTAAAGCAATGGGAAGCTAGAGCAATGGAGGCTTTTTGGGTGGTAATAGTAGCTGAAGGGGAAGGGAAAACGACGGTGGAGATGCTAATTGGGAGAATTTTACTAATTTTTTTTAAAGCAATTGCTAACCTCCCTTGCCATGGCTTCCCATGTTAAAATGAAAATTAATAATAACACAATATTAGTAGGATTATATTATTAGGCATAATGAAATTATAAAGGAAGAAGTGTTTAAGAAGTATTAAAATACGTGTTCTAAATTTTTATATATTTGTGTATATGAATAATATTATTGATTGAGTTAGTGTCACAAATGAACACAACACAAGATTGATGAGAAAACAATGATAAACAATTGTATTCATATAATATGCTTAATCTGATGTATTTTTTGTGTTCAAATTTCGTTTTACTTACAATTTAATGTAATTTATTATTTTAAATATTATATATATTTCATATGTTATTATTAATTAGTTACAAATCATATTTTTCATTATTTATTATATTTTATTTTTAAACACATATCTATATTCTAAATAAGTTATTTTTACATTCATACGTGTGTAATAAGATTTGCTTGGAAAACAAAAAGTTGAATAATAAGATGCTTTCATTAGACCTCAACTTTTTAAAAGGTAATAATTTTGAGCCTAATAATTAAAATAAGGACAATTAATTAAGGGGGTTCACTCTTTTCTTCAATTTATCCCTTTGGTCCCTCTTAATTTCGATATTGAGTAAAATTGTCACTGTAAAAAATGAAGTAAATTATAAAAGTGAATAACTGATGATAATTAATCACAGGGTTCAGTTTTCCTTCTTTCCTTCAATTTATCTTATGATAATTGGTATAATAACAAGTTTAGCCTTCAAAATTACATATTTTGTCAATTTGATCCTAAAACTAAAAATCAACAGAGTTAACCCTTAACATTTGCATATTCTATCAAATTGATCTTAATTCTAAAGAAAATTCTCTAAAAATAAAAAAAAATGTTTAATTAAAAAAAAACTACAAAGTTGAAAACATATATATAATTTTAAAATTCACAAAATATATAAAAATCTAAAAAATTCAAAATTAAAGAATATATAAAATTATTATATACTTGATTTTCTAAGAGGTTTTTTTATTTATTTAAAAAGTACAATTATCTTGACTTTAATATTCAAAAATGTGGAATTTTTTTTAAATTTACCAGATTAGGTCAATTTTTGGATTAATTACGGGAATAAGCCGATTTAAGAAAATCGCTTCCAGCTGAATGCGTTTCTCCCCATATTATATTAGGGTTTTTTTAGGGTATATTTATTTTTAGATTACGTTTATATTACTATTTTTATTTCTTACTTTTTAATTTTTAAATTAAATTTATTTTCTTTAGAATTTTTATATTTTAAATATAAAGTTTATTTTTTACTTAATTAAATTAAATTTTAATGCTAAAATATAAAAATTAGTGAATATTGAATTATTAAGCTTAAATATATATATATTTATAAAAAGACACTTATTAATAAAAATTACTTAATTAATTTTATAGTTTTCAAATAAAAAAGAGATAATTACATTCATTGATTACATAGAGCAAAGATAAATATAAAATTATAAAAAAAAATTGAATGTTATCATTTTTAAAGTTAAAATAGATTAATTTAAAAATGTATATCAAATAACTAACCTATGAAAAATATTAATAATATTTATAAATTATTAAAAATAAATATTAATATTCAAACCATGATAAATTTTTATATTGTTTTAATATTAAATAACATTAATATAATCGATTCTAAATTATTTAAATATTTTTAAAACATTTTGTAATTAATTTACCTTTTCAATTCCTTAATGATAACAAATTACAACTTTAATTTTGTGAAATGATAACAAATACTAACGTTCGATATAATGATAAAATAAATCAGTCCAAATGCCGGTTAGAATCTGTGCCACATCGGGGTGGTCGACAGTTGCGTGTTGGGTTCCTTCTTGGTTCAGCCTCCGGTTGGGGTTGTGATCTCAATAGCTCATCTTCTTCGCTTTCGGTCAATTGCGATCTGTGCATCCTCCAGTATAGGAATAGGTAGTTGGGAAGATAACCCACATTGGTAAACAAAGACCCCAGAGGTGTTTGCATCATAAACGATGAATGAGCATAGCTATGTTGAATCTCATGTACCGATGGGATAATAAGTGGACTCTTCGTCGGTGCCTAAAACATAGACGGCCTATACGTCATCGTCGTCGTTGGAGAAATAGATAGCATGGGCGTGTAATACATTGGGGATGGATGTCCAAAAGTCCAATGTAGCACCCCAAACCCGGCCCAGAAGTTATGGCCGGATCCGGCATGCCACATCAAAAACGTAAAAAAGAAATTCCATTCTAAGTCCAGAAAATCATACTTGATGTTCAAAAGATTAATTCATTAAGGATTAAAGTGAATGGAAGCTATGCACCAGGTAGGAAACCGGAAAAGAGGTGGTGAGTCCATCGGACTGCTTAAGTACAAAGCTCCCTTCGGATCCAATCCTAGACATGCATACCGCCATTGCCACACCTTAACGTCATGGATATTTCTAGGAAACCGATTTGATTAAGTCATTTTTAGGAAAAGTGATTAATTTTGGAAAATACTTTCATTGCGGAAGCTTTGCTTGTTGTCGTGTTATTTTGAAATCAACTGTTGTTTTTGAAAACGCGCCCTAAAGCTATCCAATTTCAACAGTTAAAATAAGTATTACCTATCTTAGTAATACATATTAAAAACCATCAAAAATAAATAAGCGGCCTTATTACATTTAAAAACCCAAAACTTCAAACGTAAATAAAAGGATGTCCAGTTCACCAGAAGAAAATCAAACTTTCAGAACGGGTGGCCACTCCGAATTCCCTCACAGCTCCAAGCCCACTATGGTTGGGATTTCCTGCGTGGATGAAAATAAAAAGGGTGAGTTTGGGGAAACTCAGTGTGTAAGGAAAACCCATTCAAAGCCCAAGTTAGCTCAAGCCCATTGGGCCTAAGCCCATTCAGGTAACAGTGATACTGGGCCAGAGCCCTTTTCAGATTACAATAAACTGGGTCTTAGCCCCTTATTCAGATAACAGTATGGCCCATAGGCCCATTTCAAAATACATGCAACATCAGTAAACTTATGCAAGCCCATTTGGGGAGACTACTCAACCCACCAACCACTACACTCCACCCGTACCAGCCATACACTCCATGTGGGGAATAGCTCAACCCACCCAGCCCAACACTCCACAGTTGCAGCCTTGCTGCTCAGTTAACAGTAAATTGAGGCAAAGCCTCCAGTACGTGGACAAGCAACTTTCAGTACTTCCTCCGTCAATATCCCAGTCCCATGCATCAGATAATAACAACATGGCATGCAGTAAATAACAACAGTCAAACATGCATTTAGGTCAATTTAACACTAGGGGTATTTCGGTAATTTATCTACTAGGGGTAAAATTGTAAATTTTCCACTTTTTAAAGGTATTTCAGTAATTTATCTATTTTAGGGTTTTTCATGCATATTCCTACTTTTCAGTACTAATAGAATCACGTACCGAGGGTCCTTACCGAATTGGGCCCGTTGGCCCATCATTCCAATTTTGGCCCATTAAGCCCAAAAATATTGAGGGCACAGAAATCATGCATTTTGCAGTCCAAATATTGCAGCTTACCAAAAACATTAATCGATTTACCTCACGAGCATTTGCACACTCACAAATCTACAAAATACCGGTTTTCGGCATTTCGGCTTTTCAGCTTTTGCCGATCTAGACTAAGAAAGAGGGTGTTAGTTACACACCTGTTTGCGACGATATGCTGACGAGATCCACACACGAACTGCCTACAATTGGATTACTAACACGTTAATCTAACTATTCAAATACGAACTACGTATTAACCCCTTACAATATTCGGCCAACCACACCTACAGATCATAGTAAGCTTATAAGAAATCAATAAGCAACTCATTAACAAATTTTTGTCAATGTTTACCACATAATCATAATTTCACTGCAAGCTGTCTTCTTGAGCAACAGTCACTAAATCATTTATAACTGGAGCTACGAATCTCCAAATCAAGTGTCGTTAATTTTTCCTGAAAATAGACTCATATATCTTCTATCCATAAAATTTTCAGAATTTTTGGTTTGGTTAATCAATACCAGATTTTTCTCAAAGTTTCGCATGTTTCACTGTTTGACTAATCTGACCACTCTTCATTACAAATCAAATTTCTCATTGTACAGAATTCAAAATATGTTCTCGTTTATTTCATTTGAAACTAGACTCAACAAGTTTTAATTACATAATTTATTCAGCTTCTAATTCATCTCCCACAATTTATGGTGATTTTCCAAAGTCACGTTACTGCTGCTGTCCCAAGCAGATTTATTACCAAATTCACTCTTTCACACATATCTTGCATACTTGTTATTTAAACATGTATATCACCAATCAATCATCACATATCTATGATTTTACTTAAGTATAATCTCCATTTCATCATTTTAAAGCACAACATGTTAGCTGATTTTTCCCTTTAACATCTAAGGCACATGCATGCTCATTTGTTTGGCTCAACTTCACCTATCTTCCATTTTTTCATCAAAAGAACATGAAACAACAACCATTTCCTTCATTTTAATTCATGACTAAATGCTCACAACACAACTAAAAATCAAAATATACTTCAAGAGTTAAGGTAGAATCAAGAAGAACTCATGAACCTCAAAATAGAAGCAATGTACCAAGAACTTACCTTCAATTTTCCTCCTCCTAATGACCGAATACTCAAGAGCTTTCTCCTCTCCTTTCTCTTCTCTAACTTTCAGCTATGATGAACAAAGATGGACAAAACTTTGTTCTTTTCACCCCTTTTTCTTTTAATAAAACTTCATATTTCATCCATTTAATTCTTTAATACAAAAGACATGAAATTCTTATCATGAAACATTTACCTAACCCATTATCATGAAACATTTACCTAACCCATTATCATGGAACATTTACCTAACCTATTATCAATTTGTATCAATTTGTACCATAAATTATGGATATCAAGTGTACATTTTGTCTACAACAACATGATGGCTGGCCATTTCATGTAAAATGGGAGGTTTGTCATGCAAATCCTCCTATTTTGCACTCTTATTTATTTGGCCACTTCAATTTAGCCTATAGCATTTTCAAACATTTTCACATAGGTTTTATATCATAATTTCACCCCCTTTTTCTTATGGAACAAAAATTAACTAAAATTGTCGGGTTTTATCTTAAGTTTGGGCTTTCTAGAGGCCCACTAACATAATTAAACCTATGCCAACATTCACAGGATTCCCGAAAATTGGGGCGTTACAACACTACCCTCCTTAAAGAAATTTCGTCCTCGAAATTTACCTAATCCAAACAGATGAGGGTATTGCTGTTGCATCGTCTCTTCTGGCTCCCAAACTCAGAAGTTTCCCCTTCATTAACTTGTTAAAAACGAGCGACCAAAGACTCATCGTTCAACTATTTTTCCTTAATCTGATCCACCCAGGTTGGCCTCACTTGCAACTCAGCCAACAGACTTCCATCATCATACAGACTCAGACGAGCAAACATTGCTCTCAGATCAGATACAGCTCTACGACTTAGAGCATCGGCTACCACATTAGCCTTGCTTGGGTGATACTCGATCGAACAGTCATAATCCTTAAGCAACTCAATCCATCTCCTTTGCCTAAGGTTCAGCTCCTTCTGAGTCAACAAATACTTAAGACTCTTATGGTCAATGTATATAATACACCTTTCTTCGTACAAGTAATGTCTCCAAATCTTAAGTGCAAATATCATTGCTGCCAACTCTAAATCATGAGTCAAATAATTTCCCTCATGAGGCTTAAGCTATCGTGATGCATATGCAACCACCTTACCCTCTTGCATTAACACGCAGCCCAAACCCACGTGTGATGCGTCACTGTACACAGTAAAATCATTCCCAGACTCCGGCTGAATTAACACAAGTGCTTCAGTCAGAACTTTCTTCAACTTCTCAAAAGCTTCCTGATGTTTCTTAGTCCATACAAACGGTACTCCTTTCCTTATGTGTTTTGTCAGAGGTGCTGCCATCACAGAAAAACCTTCCACAAACCTTCTGTAGTATCCTGCCAGTCCTAAAAAACTCCGTATTTCTGACATTGACCTAGGCGGCTTCCACTCCAAAATCGCTTCAATTTTCCGAGGGTCCACCCTAATTCCTTCAGCAGAAACCACATGACCTAGAAAAGCCACTTCTCGCAACCAAAATTCACACTTACTAAACTTTGCATACAGTTCCTTCTCTCTCAGCACTTGCAGCACAATACGTAGATGCTCCTTATGTTTCTCCTCGGTTTTCGAGTATACCAGAATATCATCGATGAAAACAACCACGAATCGGTCCAAGTAAGGTTGGAACACTCGATTCATTAGATCCATGAAAGCGGCAGGTGCGTTCGTCAACCCAAAAGGCATAACCAGGAACTCGTAATGACCATATCGAGTCCTGAATGCTGTCTTATGAATATCCACTTCCTTTACCCTTAACTGATGGTATCCAGATCGAAGGTCAATCTTGGAAAATACCGAAGCTCCTTTAAGCTAGTCGAACAGATCATCAATCCTTGGCAGTGGATACTTATTCTTAATCGTTAGTTTGTTCTACTGGCGATAATCAATGCACATCCGCATCGTACCATCCTTCTTTTTCACGAATAGCACCAGTGCTCCCCATGGAGACACGCTTGGCCTAATGAAGCCCCTATCCAACAACTCTTGAATTTGTGCCTTTAGCTTCACCAACTCCTTCGGTGCCATTCTATACGGTGCGATAGACACAGGTGCCGTTCCAGGTAATAAGTCGATTCCAAACTCCACTTCTTGGTTCGGAGGCAATCTTGGAAGCTCCTCCTGAAAAACATCTTGGAACTCCTTTACAGTCCTAACTTTATCCACTGTCAGTCCCTCCTCTTCCAACTAACTTACAAATGCCAATTAGGCCTCACAACCTTTCCGAATCCACTTTTCAGCTCTTAATGCCGACACCACATTGGACAAATAATCCCTTCTCTCACCTATCACCATAACCTCCTCATCCTTTGTAGTTCTTAACACCATTCGTTTAGCAGTACAATCCAGAGTCGCCTTATGCTTAACAAGCCAATCCATTCCCAGAATGAGGTCAAACTCTCCGAACGGTAACTCCATCAGATCTCCAGGAAAAAAACCTTGCCTTGAGTTTCTAAGGGTACATTCCAATACAGTTTGTCTACCCTAACCAAGTGACCCAAGGGACTTAGTACAGATACCCCACTCACAATCTCCTCAGAGCAGTCCAAGTCGTCCATAATCTGTTCTGTGGCCTCCAACCAATATTCCGCCACATTCGGGGCTATACCAGACAAGCCCTTAAAGATCTCCGTTCCGTTAGTTCCGAAGTCATTCTGAAATAGATCCCTGAATTTCGTTGCCCGAACTTGCTCCGGCAACCCTTTCCAGAACACGAAGCATTGCCTGTGACAGGGCATCATCCTCAGCGGCCCTATCATACGGCCCATTCTCATCCGTCGGTGGTGGTCGTGCTCCTCTAGTGGGTATGTGTTCAGAAGACGAAGATCCAGCTTGAGTACTACCTCGGCCTCGATCACGGCCTCTTCCCCGAGTAGCTCTCGTACTCATATCGATTTATCTTGATTACGAATTTTTATGCATCAATTCAATATTCCAGTGTTTATTACAGATGTTTTATGAATCAGACAGTAATTCAAAGTTTGTTTTCGCAGAATCGAAGTCTAGCTACAGTTTCAGTCTCTTATCAGATTTTCCTATGGTTATAGAATAATCCTATCTAGAGTATCCTAGTAGGGTTTCAGTACAGATAGATAATTCAGAAAAATATTCAGAAGAGTTCAGAGTAATACTTACAGGCTTGGGCCGGAGATTCGGAATGCCACCTTCAGAAGATCCAAATTTAAAAAAAAATCGAGAATTTCTTTATAATTTTTTTAATCTTTATTTTTGTAAACCCATTCCACAGTCGAATTGTTGCAACTGGGCTCTGATACCACTAAATGTAGCACCCCAAATCCGGCCCAGAAGTTATGGCCGGATCTAGCATGCCACATCAAAAACGTAAAAAAAAAATCCATTCTAAGTCTAGAAAATCGTACTTGATGTTCAAAAGATTAATTCATTAAGGATTAAAGTGAATGGAAGCTGTGCACCAGGTAGAAAACCGGAAAAGAGGTGGTGAGTCCATCGGACTGCTTAAGTACCAAGCTCCCTTTGGATCCAATCCTAGACATGCATACCGTCATTGCCACACCTTAACGTCATGGATATTTCTAGGAAACCGATTTGATTAAGTCATTTTTAGGAAAAGTGATTAATTTTGGAAAATACTTTCATTGCGGAAGCTTTGCTTATAGTCGTGTTATTTTGAAATCAACTGTTGTTTTTGAAAACGCGCCCTAAAGCTATCCAATTTCAACAGTTAAAATAAGTATTACCTATCTTAGTAATACATATTAAAAACCATCAAAAATAAATAAGCGGCCTTATTACATTTAAAAACCCAAAACTTCAAACGTAAATAAAAGATGTCCAGTTCACCAGAAGAAAATCAAACTTTCAGAACGGGTGGCCACTCCGAATTCCTTCACAGCTCCAAGCCCACTATGGTTGGGATTTCCTGCGTGGATGAAAATAAAAAGGGTGAGTTTGGGGAAACTTAGTGTGTAAGGAAAACCCATTCAAAGCCCAAGTCAGCTCAAGCCCATTGGGCCTAAGCCCATTCAGGTAACAGTGATACTGGGCCAGAGCCCTTTTCAGATTACAATAAACTGGGCCTTAGCCCCTTATTCAGATAACAGTATGGCCCATAGGCCCATTTCAAAATACATGCAACATCAGTAAACTTATGCAAGCCCATTTGGGGAGACTACTCAACCCACCAACCACTACACTCCACTCGTACCAGCCATACACTCCATGTGGGGAATAGCTCAACCCACCCAGCCCAACACTCCACAGTTGCAGCCTTGCTGCTCAGTTAACAGTAAATTGAGGCAAAGCCTCCAGTACGTGGACAAGCAACTTTCAGTACTTCCTCCGTCAATATCCCAGTCCCATGCATCAGATAATAACAACATGGCATGCAGTAAATAACAATAGTCAAACATGCATTTAGGTCAATTTAACCCTAGGGGTATTTCGGTAATTTATCTACTAGGGGTAAAATTGTAAATTTTCCACTTTTTAAAGGTATTTCAGTAATTTATCTATTTTAGGGTTTTTCATGCATATTCCTACTTTTCACGTACTAACAGAATCACGTATCGAGGGTCCTTACCGAATTGGGCCCGTTGGCCCATCATTCCAATTTTGGCCCATTAAGCCCAAAAATATCGAGGGCACAGAAATCATGCATTTTGCAGTCCAAACATTGCAGCTTACCAAAAACATTAATCGATTTACCTCACGAGCATTTGCACACTCACAGATCTACAAAATACCGGTTTTCGGCATTTCGACTTTTCAGCTTTTGCCGATCTAGACTAAGAAAGAGTGTGTTAGTTACACACCTGTTTGCGACGATATGCTGACGAGATCCACACACGAACTGCCTACAATTGGATTACTAACACGTTAATCTAACTATTCAAATACGAACTACGTATTAACCCCTTACAATATTCGGCCAACCACACCTACAGATCATAGTAAGCTTATAAGAAATCAATAAGCAACTCATTAACAAATTTTTGTCAATGTTTACCACATAATCATAATTTCACTGCAAGCTGTCTTCTTGAGCAACAGTCACTAAATCATTTATAACTGGAGCTACGAATCTCCAAATCAAGTGTCGTTAATTTTTCCTGAAAATAGACTCATATATCTTCTATCCATAAAATTTTCAGAATTTTTGGTTTGGTTAATCAATACCAGATTTTTCTCAAAGTTTCGCAGGTTTCACTGTTTGACTAATCTGACCACTCTTCATTACAAATAGAATTTCTCATTGTACAGAATTCAAAATATGTTCTCGTTTATTTCATTTGAAACTAGACTCAACAAGCTTTAATTACATAATTTATTTAGCTTCTAATTCATCTCCCATAGTTTATGGTGATTTTCCAAAGTCATGTTACTGCTACTATCCCAAGCAGATTTATTACCAAATTCACTCTTTCACACATATCTTGCATACTTGTTATTTAAACATGTATATCACCAATCAATCATCACATATCTATGATTTTACTTAAGTATAATCTCCATTTCATCATTTTAAAGCACAACATGTTAGCTGATTTTTCCCTTTAACATCTAAGGCACATGCATGCTTATTTGTTTGGTTCAACTTCACCTATCTTCCATTTTTTCATCAAAAGAACATGAAACAACAACCATTTCCTTCATTTTAATTCATGACTAAATGCTCACAACACAACTAAAAATCAAAATATACTTCAAGAGTTAAGGTAGAATCAAGAAGAACTCATGAACCTCAAAATAAAAGCAAGGTACCAAGAACTTACCTTCAATTTTCCTCCTCCTAATGACCGAATACTCAAGAGCTTTCTCCTCTCCTTTCTCTTCTCTAACTTTCAGCTATGATGAACAAAGATGGACAAAACTTTGTTCTTTTCACCCCTTTTTCTTTTAATAAAACTTCATATTTTATCCATTTAATTCTTTAATACAAAAGACATGAAATTCTTATCATGAAACATTTACCTAACCCATTATCATGGAACATTTACCTAACCTATTATCAATTTGTATCAATTTGTACCATAAATTATGGATATCAAGTGTACATTTTGTCTACAACAACATGATGGCTGGCCACTTCATGTAAAATGGGAGGTTTGTCATGCAAATCCTCCTATTTTGCACTCTTATTTATTTGGCCACTTTAATTTAGCCTATAGCATTTTTAAACATTTTCACATAGGTTCTATTTCATAATTTCACCCCCTTTTTCTTATGGAACAAAAATTAACTAAAATTGTCGGGTTCTATCTTAAGTTTGGGCTTTCTAGAGTCCCAGTAACATAATTAAACATATGCCAACATTCACAGGATTCCCGAAAATTGGGGCGTTACATCCAACCTAGCATAGGAATAGAAGTAGAAAAATGTGGTGGCATATATTATGCTTGTGTGAAGATGATAGTGTTAGAATACGCACTAGAATAATACAGTACATACTGACTGGTAGGTAGTGCGGGCATCGGCGCCGGTTGTTGTGTGGGCTCTGATGATGGACTTGCCTAGCAAGTCCTTGGATTTAAAGGGGGCCATCGTGGCCACCTCGTATGGAGATGCCGACCACTCTCTTCTTCCCAATACAAATATGGCTTGTCATGGATTCTAAACCATGACATGTACTTCAGATCGCATCCTAACTCTGGAACGACAATAGGTTCATGAGTAGGTAAGAAATCATACCAATTATTCCACATGTTGATATGTTGGGAGTGGAATACTGGCGAATTCTCATCCGGCCGCCCTTACAAGTCGATAAGATGTAGATTGTCAAGGTCTTGAGGTGCCACGGGAATATGTTGTTAGAATTCAAACTGCCACAACACTTTATTGGTATCATGTATCTCGACAGTAGTGTACACTACCAATGGCACCTTCACATGCCAGGTGTTCTGTTCACAAAGAATTCCTTAGGGATGACTTCTCGAATTGCCAGATCCTTGTATGGTATCCGTTTAAACTATATTAACATAATAAAAACATTATTTATATATATTACTAAATTTAAATAAATAGATACCTCATCTTCTGATCGTTGGTCTGACGTAAGCCGTATATCTTGAAGCTTAGTAGATAATCTCATGTGACTCGACCCATGGTTTCACCTATTAAAATAACTTATTAGCATAATAATTTAAATTTAAATCAATTTTATTATGCTAATATCTAATGAATTTTACCTTGTTATGAGTAGGAATGTATACAGGTAATTCACTCGAGGACGTAAAAATAGCAATCGATATCACGCCCATGATTGCAATAGTAGCATGGAACCACCAATTTTGATTTTTCGGGGTTGCATTGCCTAACACATCTCCCAATACAATATCATAAAATCGGCGGACCCCCAATTGAATTCGTCCACTTCTCTAAAGTCGACAAGTTTCAGCAACCACCTTAGATGGATGAGTGTTCGTGACTTGTCCGGCATTAGGATAAACCCGATGATCTGAAGGATGTATGCCTTAATGTATCATACTCTTTTGACTTCAGTCGAGTCTTCATCTAGCCCCACAAAATTTCTTTGTAACCAACTCATTTCGGTCCGATCTCCGTAAATCGTTTCTAGAACCAAACCCAAAAGTACATTGTATACGCCTCCCCAATTTATAGAGTGAATAGACTCGGTGACTATCAACCCATCCACTGGTACCCCCAACCGTAAATGCACGTCCTCCAAAGTGATAGTACACCCGCGGCATAGAAGATGAAATGTGTGCTTCTCAGGTCTCCATCTCTCCTCCTACGCGCTTACGAGTTTCAGGTCCAACTTATATCTCCGACCTACAAGGGCCACATGCCAAAAATCGACTTCTCTCAAGTATGGTTCAATCAACGGTGATGGAGGAGCGGGTAGGTTACGAATATAGCATTGTAAAATTCGATCTTCCGCCTATTTACGTAAAAAATATGAAAAATATTAAGTTAAAATATAAAAATGAAATAAAAAATTATACAAAATAGAAATTTATTAAAAAACATTATTATCATTTGCAATTGATTACGGAGAGAACCGACCATTTCTAATTATAGAACAAAAATTAATTTTTTTATAAAAAAATTATTTTCAGAAAATATTAATAAAAAATATAATCTAGATAGAAATAGAATTTTATAATAACTTTAAGAGAGAATTTGAGAGAATTTTGAGAGTGGTTTGATAATTTTAAAAGAGTTGTGAGAAATGAGTAAGGATGGGAGGTTTATAGGGGGGCAACAACTATTTTAATTAGCCGTTGGAAAGTAGACAATAGGGGGGGAACATGTTCAGCTAGAAGCGTTTTTCTACATTTCACCTGAAAACGCTAAGCGTTTTCCCTAAATCGGCCTATTCTTGTAATTATTCCAAAAATTGGTCTAATATAGTAAATTTAAAAAATTGTGACAATTGTTGATAATTAAGTCAAATATCTTGATCTTGAAAAACTAGACACCATAACACAACTCATCTTTACAATATTTTATAGGTATAATTACGTCTTTAACCCTCCAACCTTATAAAAAAAATTTCTAACCATTCATTTAATTTTTGGTCCTTTTAGTCATTAAATTTGCGTTATTTGTCAAATTACCCTCAAAATGAACAAAAAAGTTAATATATATGTTAACTTTGTTGATATGACATACGAATGAATTGCAACCACATTAGCAATTAATTTTTTAAATATAAAAATTAAAAAAAAACGTAAAAAGTTAAAACATTAAAACATTAAAAATTATAAAAAATAATGTTTTAAAATTTTAAAAATCAATTAATTGTTAACGTGGCTCACACGTGGATACCATGTCAGCAAAGTTAACAGACGTTAATTTTTCATCCATTTTAGGGTGATTTGACAAACAATTCAAGTTCAAGGGTTAAAAAAAGAAAAATTAAATGAAAAGATTAAATAATTTTTCCTTTACAAAATTAGAGAGTTAAATAATTCATTATATCTTATTTCATATTCCATCATTATGTTTTGTTTGTCTATATACAAGGTTTAGATATTTACACTCTTTTTAAAATTTAAAAAAAAAAACTTGGACCCCCGTTGAAAATCACGTAAATAATAAATTTAAATTTTTTAAAATTTTGAATTTTTTTTTACATATTTCCTTAATTTTAATACATTCTTTAGATTTTAAAATTTTAAAAAAAAAATTATTTTTTGGATATTTGATTTAGAATTAGGACCAATTCAACAAAAAATGTTAAGGGTTAAATTCGTTGATTTGTTTAGAATTAGGATTAAATTGATAAAATGTGTAAAATTTGAAGGCTAAACTTATAATTCCAATCAAAAGTAAGATAAATTGGTGTCATGATTAATTAAACTTAGTTACTCATTTTTTAAATTGACAGGAACTAAATTATTTTATTTAAAAAAATCAATTTACTTAATATCGAAATCGAGAGAGATCGAAGAGATTTTCTTACCAAAAGTTCTCAAAACTAAATTATTTAAGTCTTGGACATACATATTTAAGTCGGACAGCTTATCAAACTTACCTAAGAGGATTTCCAGCTTCTTCAATCCACAAACCTCTTTTCCCCTTATCAATGTATTGCCAACAGTCATGTCTTGAAGACAAGAAAGTTAAGATAATACTTCATCTGTAATCTAATTCAGCTTCTTAGTTTCGTACAGATTTAGGTGCTTACGACTCGTTAAGTTTTACATCCCATGAGGGACTTCCTTAATTTTTGTACCCCTACGATCCAACTCCTCCAAAACTACAAGTTTTGAGATGGCAACATAAGATTTGTCCATGTGTCAAGTGATGCCAGATTTTAACACCATTAAAGTTAAGTACTAGATTGATAGACAGAATTAAAGTTCAAGTACCAAAATCGATATTTTAAAAGTATAAGTAACACGTTAAATGTGACACCCCAATTTTCGGGAATTCTGTGAATGTTGGCATAGGTTTAATTATGTTTGTGGGCCTCTAGAAGGCCCAAGCTTAAGATAGAACCCTGCAATTTTAGTTAATTTTTGTTCCATAAGAAAAAGGGGGTGAAATTATGAAATAGGACCTATGTGAAAATGTTTGAAAATGCTATAGGCTAAATTGAAGTGGCCAAATAAATAGGAGTGCAAAATAGGAGGATTTGCATGACAAACCTCCCATTTTACATGAAGTGGCTAGCCATCACGTTGTTGTAGACAATATGAGCACTTGATATCTATAATTCATGGTACAAATTGATAATGGGTTAGGTAAATGTTCCATGATAATGAGTTAGGTAAATGTTCCATGATAATGGTTTAGGTAAATGTTCCATGATGGGTATTTCATGTCTTTTGTATTAAAGAATTAAATGGATGAAATATAAAATTTTATTAAAAGAAAAAGGGGTGAAAAGAACAAATTTTTGTCCATCTTTGTTCATCATAGCCTAAAGTTAGAGAAGAGAAAGGAGAGGAGAAAGCTCTTAAATGTTCGGTCACTTGGGGAAGAAAATTTAAGGTAAGTTCATGGTAGTTTGCTTCTATCTTGATGTTCATGAGTTCTTCTTGATTCTACCTTAACTCTTGAAGCATATTTTGGTTTTTAGTTGTGTTGTGAGCATTTAGTCATGAATTAAAATGAAGGAAATGGTTGTTGTTTCATGTTCTTTTGATGAAAAAATGGAAGATAGGTGAAGTTGAGCCAAACAAATGAGCATGCATGTGCCTTAGATGTTAAAGGGAAAAATCAGCTAACATGTTGTGCTTTAAAATGATGAAATGGAGATTATACTTAAGTAAAATCATAGATATGTGATGATTGATTCGTGATATACATGTTTAAATAACAAGCATGCAAGTTAGGTGTGAAAGAGTGATTTGGTAATAAATCTGCTTGGGACAGCAGCAGTAACGTGACTTTGGAAAATCACCATAAATTGTGGGAGATGAGTTAGAAGCTGCATAAATTATGTAATTAAATATTAATGAGTCTAGTTTCAAATGGAATAAACTAGAACATATTTTGAATTCTGTACAATGAGAAATTTGATTTGTAATGAAGAGTGGTCAGATTAGTCAAACAGTGACACATGGGAAACTTTGAGAAAAATCTGGTATTGATTGGCTAAACCAAAAATTCTGAAAATTTTATGGATAGAAGATATATGAGTCTATTTTCAAGGAAAATTAACGGAACTTGATTTGGAGTTTCGTAGCTCCAGTTATAAATGATTTAGTGACTGTTGCTTAGGAAGACAGCTTGCAGTGAAATTATGATTATGTGGTAAACATTGACAAAAATTTGTTAATGAGTTGCTTATTGTTTTCTTATAAGCTTACTATGATCTGTAGGTGTGGTTGGCCGAATATTGTAAGGGGTTAATACGTAGTTTGTATTTGAATAGTTAGATTAACGTGTTAGTAATCCAATTGTAGGCGGTTCGTGTGTGGATCTCGTCAACATATCGTCGCAAACAGGTGTGTAACTAACACCATTTTTCTTAGTCTGGATCGGCAAAAGTCGAAAAGCTGAAATGCCGAAAACCGGTATTTTTTTAGATTTGCGAGTGTGCGAATGCTCGTGAGGTAAATCGATTAATGTTTTTGGTAAGCTGCAAAATTTGGACTGCAAAGTGCATGATTTCTGTGCCATCGATATTTTTGGGCTTAATGGGCCAAAATTGGAATGATGGGCCAACGAGCCCAATTCGATAAGAACCCTCGGTACGTGATTCTGTTAGTACGTGAAAAGTAGGAATATGCATGAAAAACCCTAAAATAGATAACTTACTGAAATACCTTTAAAAGTGGAAAATTTATAGTTTTACCCCTAGTAGATAAATTACCAAAATACCCCTAGGGTTAAATTGACCTAAATGCATGTTTGACTGTTGTTATTTACTGCATGCCATGTTGTTATTATCTGATGCATGGGATTGGGATATTGACCGAGAAAGTACTGAAAGTGGCTTGTCCACGTACTGGAGGCTTTGCCTCAATTTACTGTTAACTGAGCAGCAAGGTTGCAACTGTGGAGTGTTGGGCTGGGTGGGTTGAGCTATTCCCCACATGGAGTGTAGGGCTGGTACGGGTGGAGTGTAGTGGTTGGTGGGTTGAGTAGTCTCCCCAAATAGGCTTGCATATGTTATTGATGTTGCATGTATTTTGAAATGGGCCTATGGGCCATACTGTTATCTGAATTAAGGGCTAAGGCCCAGTTTATTGTAATCTGAAAAGGGCTCTGGTCCAGTACCACTGTTACCTGAATGGGCTTAGGCCCAATAGGCTTGAGCTGACTTGGGCTTTGAATGGGTTTTCCTTACACACTGAGTTTCCCCAAACTCACCCCTTTTATTTTCATCCACGTAGGAAATCCCCAACCATAGTGGGCTTGGAGCTGTGAGGAAATTCGGAGTGGCCACCCGTTCTGAAAGTTTGATTTTCTTCTGGTGAACTGGGCATCCTTTTATTTACGTTTGAAGTTTTGGGTTTTTAAATGTAATAAGGCCGCTTAATTATTTTTGATGGTTTTAATATGTATTACTAAGATAGGTATTACTTATTTTAACTGTTGAAATTGGATAGCTTTAGGGCGAGTTTTCAGAAACAAAATTGATTTCAAAATAACACGACAACAAGCAAAGCTTCCGCAATGAAAGTATTTTCCAAAATTAATCACTTTTCCTAAAAATGACTTAATCAAACCGGTTTCCTAGAAATATCCATGACGTTAAGGTGTGGCAATGGCGGTATGCATGTTTAGGATTGGATCCGAAGGGAGCTTAGTACTTAAGCAATCCGATGGACTCACCACCTCTTTTCCGGTTTCCTACCTGGTGTACAGCTTCCATTCATTTTAACCTATAATGAAATTATCTTTTAAAACACTATGTAAGTTTTTCTGGATCAACAATATAAAATGTTTTGAACGCTTCGATGTGGCATGTCGGATCCGGTCATAACGTCTGGGCTGGGTTTGGGGTGTTACAAAATTTCAACCTCCCCCAACTTTTAATCCCCTTGACACACAACATAATATGGGGAAAGGCCCTCTTGTAAACCCCCAAAAAAAATCACCTTTGACGGCCTCTTTTTACAGTACAAATTTGAAGGTGAGAAGTGAACGACATCATTGACCAAGAACCCTGGAGCCATCATCGCTTAGGCTTGGGCGGAATTCATAAACTGATAAAAAGAGGCAGAGAGTACTCTACTCGATGGGATCCAAGGTTTCAGGTCGAAGAAGATTCCTGTTAACGTCCATGCACAACGTTGCATAAGATTGCTTTGTTGATTCTCGGTTTCGTATTTCAAAATTTCCCCCCAAAAAATGACTTTCTTATTGTTTTTTTTTTTGGTGATCTAGAAACACGAAATGATTAGCAAAGAGAAAGGGATGGTGGGGGAGAGGGAGAGGGGAGGATTCTTGTAAGGTAAGAGATTGGGGATGGTGTAGAGGCCACCGTTGATAAATCAAAAGTGACCTGGGTAGGGAATTTTTTTCTCTATTTTTCTTTATTCTTGTTCTTCTTCTACTGCAAGTTAAGTTAAAGGAGGATGCTATAGAGGCTGCCGCTTTCATGTGGGATACCAACATGGCAAGTTAATGAGCCACCTCAACTTTCTATTACGTCTGTAATGTCTATATGTCTATAACGTGGGATGTTGTAGGACTAAATTTATTGAAGTTTAGATTTAAAATCAAATTGATAGAATGTATCAACATTGGAGGATTAAATTTTTTATTTGTCCAATAAAAAATGGCACACATTAAACTTCCATTATTGAGTTAAATTAAGAAGAAAATGATTATAATATTTAATTTTAAAAACTTAATAACTGAATGACTAAAATAGAACTTATAATTGACCCTTTTAAAAATTAATAATCTAAAAAGAAATTATTCAAACTGAAATTATTCATATTAGAATAAATTAAATGATATTTTAAGATGAAGCTATGATGGTAATTACAAAGAGTATAAATATAATTATATGTACAAATAGAATTCTAACCAAAAACTATCCAACATTGAAAAGATACAATAACTCTATAATAATCTAAAACTTAAAAACACATCACATTAAATAGGAAAAAACCCCAAATAAACTAGACTTCTTTAAAATATAAATTATGCTAATCCAAATCAAATGAGTTAATTTTCCCATCGCAAATTAATATCAACATTATCATGTAACATCAAATACAAAAAGACAATAGTGTGAACCATAAAATTGGAATTTTCAAGCTTTAATTTTAGATTCCTTTTCATCCTTGCAACGCCATTTTAGAAATATATTAATTTGCATACTAGTATGTTATGTGGGTTAATTGTATATATTAATATTAAGTCAATTATGTTATACTTTTTATTAAAAAAACTGTATTAATTGTTTCTGATTTCAGTAATAATTTGAATAGGAAATCTAAAAAACTGTAATATCATAATTTTAAAAACTTAATTTAAAAAAAAACCTAATTTTTAAAAACTTGATAATTTAAATTTAAATCAATTTAAACCATAACACATATGTGATAAAAAAAAATGAAAACCCTCCGCATAGCAATATCTTGTAAAATGATATATTGTAATAAGAAAAGGAATGTGAAAACGCTAAAAAAGTCATTCGTCCCAACCTTATGTTTTCCTAGAGTTTCATAGCAGCCTTCCTTGACTATATATTTATTTCAAACTAAGCCTGAATGGTGGTGATGGCTATGGTGAATGGATCAGTTTGGTTGAGATGTCTGTCGGGCTATGGTTTTGTTTGTGGCTGGTTGGGAGGCAGCCGAATAGCAATGATTCATAGTTGAAGCTGGAAAGCTATAGCAACGGGGATGATGGGAAGCTATAGCAATGGAAGCTTTTGGGGCTGTAATAGTTAGGGGTAAACAAAATTCGATTTAATTCAAAAAAATTAAAAAAATTCGAGTTAATCGAATCAAATTATTTGAATTATTCGAGTCAACTTAGATAAGTAATTCGTGTTTCGAGTTTGAATCGAGTTGAATTTTACAATTCAAAAAATTCGAATAATTTGAATAACACAGATTGGTGTAAATACCCTTTTGGTCCCTATCAAGTTTGAAAATAAGCAAATTGATCTCTCAACAAAAACTACAAAAAATTCAAAATAATTCTTAACATTCAAAATATTTATAAAATTTATATTATTAAAAAATTATAAATATTTCAAAAAAAATCTAATATATATATAAATAAAGTTAAAAAATAAAAAAATTTCTAAAGTAATAATTTTGGGACCTAAATAAGTTAATTAATAATTTAAGTTTATTATACTAAAATATTTTTTATTATTTTGCTTCGAAAAAAGTTTCAGATATATATGATTTCAAATTTATATGCTTTAATTTTGGATTAGTTATACCATAACAAGATTTTAATTTGACATATTTAATTGAACTCTAACGTTTCACTCAATTCGATTTGACTCAAATTTCATTTCACTTTAATCATTTCGAAAAAATTTCAAATTAAGTTAGGATGATAAAATAGATTTCGTCAACTCAAAACTTTTTCACTTGATTCGATCGAACGCTCACCCCTAAATTTGAGTAACCAAAGTTAGTCAAGTATTGCGTACGGTTACTTGCAGAAATTGCTGCTGATATACCTGAAAGTCTGCTACGTGCAAATATAACTCAAGACCAATATAAATATACATGAAGAAATAAAAAAATAAACAAAATTTATGCATAAATCATAATGAATGTTCAAGGTGTGTTTTCATGCATTTAGTTGTATATATTTGTTGCAGTTATTGGGACAACCTTTGCACTAAATATATTGCTTAACATCCCAGTGTGGGTTTGAGTTCTTTGCACTGATTTAAGCACTCTCCTCCTTGGCCTGCAAAGATGTGGGGTATTTTATTATTTTAAATTATTCTCACTATAATATAAAGTCGAACTACATTTTTTGTTTCATGGAAATAAACTAAGTATATTAATATGATTAAAATGGATAAGCATATGATTACTTTAGATTTCTTGATAAGCCTTACTGCATATATATTTTATGATAGTTTTAAAATTTTAATTTCACCTTTTCACACAACTCAGTTGCCCACATGTTACTGTGATTATTAAGTTGTTTTCAAATGAAAATGTTGTCGTTATATCTGTCGTAACCATTTTTTTAAAAAACGGGAATTAACTTAGATTTTGAAAATGAAAACGAATAGGGGAATCACCACCAATCCTTTTTGATGAGGTGTGATCGGGTCACCTTAAATTAATGATTTTAGTAAAAGTTAAGATTTACTAAAGCGATAATTTTTGGTCTACGAAAAATTTGAAAAATGAGTTCGGGAGTTGGTTACGCACGAGGAAGGATTAGCACCCTGAATACTCCCAAAATTTGGTGCCTAGTTGATTAATTAGTGTCTTAGTGTCAAAGATTGAAAACTTGAAAGGCTTTGAAATATGATCCTTCTTTATAAAAATGCTCAAGTGTTAAAGACCTTCTCGTCTCAAAATATAAAATGTCACATCCAGTAAGTTAGGACACGACATCTTGAATTTTCGAGAGCGAGCTTGCATTTTATATAAAATTTGTGTATTTTAACTTATTAAAAGGGTATTCGATTATTTAGACTAAACGAGAGAAATCAAAACCCAGTAAGTTAGGGCACGTTTTCTCGAATTCTCAATGTAGCGACGTAAAAATTTACTTTCGGTCGCTAATTGTGGCGATTTAATGAAAACTTGAAAACTGATGTTTGATTTTGAAATAAAGAGGGGAGTCGCCACCGATCCTTTTTCCTTGGTGTGATCGGACACCTATAAATTTATTTTTAAAACAAAAAGAAGGCCGAGTTTAGGTCTATGTTAAAATCCAGAGAAAAAGTAGGGTTCGTGTAGCACCCCAAACCCGGCCCAGACGTTAAGGCCAAATCCGACGTGCCACTTTGAAGTCAAAAACCCGTGTTCCCTTTTTAGTGTTTTAAAAAGCCGAATTTTGTCAAACTAACCAAGTGAATGGAAGCTGGGCACCAGGTAGGTATCCATAACAGAGGAGGTGAGCCATGAAGGCTGCTTAAGTACCAAGCTCTCCGATTGGATCCAATCCTAGACATGTCCACATCTATTGCCACACTTGGTTATAACAAGTTGAAATTTCTTTGAGTGGTTATCTTTGGTAAATTGGATATTCGTGTCATCGTGTTATTTTAAAAAAAATATCGTTTTGAAATCGTGCCCTAAGTCTAGCCCATTTGGATTATTATCCATCAATTTAAAGTTGTTTAAAATAATATAATCCCAGAAAATCAAAGAAGAAAATAAAGTTAAAATGGCCTTATTACAACCCAAAACTTAAATAGTAATTAAAAATAACTTAAGAAAACCAGTCTCTTTTTCAAACCCAAAAGTGTTCACAATGGCCACTCTGAATCCCCTCCGGCTCCAAGTCACCCACATCAAGGCTCACCTACAAGGTTAAAGAAGGGGTGAGTTTGGGGAAACTCAGTGTGTAAGGAAAACCCATTCAAAGCCCAAGTCAGCTCAAGCCCATTGGGCCTAAGCCCATTCAGGTAACAGTGGTACTGGGCCAGAGCCCTTTTCAGATTACAATAAACTGGGCCTTAGCCCCTTATTCAGATAACAGTGTGGCCCATAGGCCCATTTCAAAATACATGCAACATCAGTAAACATATGCAAGCCCATTTGGGGAGACTACTCAACCCACCAACCACTACACTCCACCCGTACCAGCCATACACTCCATGTGGGGAATAGCTCAACCCACCCAGCCCAACACTCCACAGTTGCAGCCTTGCTGCTCAGTTAACAGTAAATTGAGGCAAAGCCTCCAGTACGTGGACAAGCCACTTTCAGTACTTCCTCCGTCAATATCCCAGTCCCATGCATCAGATAATAACAACATGGCATGCAGTAAATAACAATAGTCAAACATGCATTTAGGTCAATTTAACCCTAGGGGTATTTCGGTAATTTATCTCCTAGGAGTAAAACTGTAAAATTTCCACTTTTAAAGGTATTTCAGTAATTTATCTATTTTAGGGTTTTCATGCATATTCCTAACTTTCACATACTAACAGAATCACTACCGAGGGTTCTTACCGAATTGGGCCCGTTGGCCCATCATTCCAATTTTGGCCCATTAAGCCCAAAAATATCGAGGGCACAGAAATCATGCACTTTGCAGTCCAAACATTGCAGCTTACCAAAAACATTAATCGATTTACCTCACGAGCATTCGCACACTCGCAAATCTACAAAATACCGATTTTCGGCATTTCGGCTTTTCGACTTTTGCCGATCTAGACTAAGAAAGAGGGTGTTAGTTACACACTTGTTTACGACGATATGTTAACGAGATCCACACACGAACCGCCTACAATTGGATTACTAACACGTTAATCTAACTATTCAAATACAAACTACGTATTAACCCCTTACAATATTCGACCAACCACACCTACAGATCATAGTAGCCTTATAAGAAATCAATAAGCAACTCATTAACAAATTTTTGTCAATGTTTACCACATAATCATAATTTCACTGAAAGCTGTCTTCCTAAGCAACAGTCACTAAATCATTTATAACTGGAGCTACGAAATTCCAAATCAAGTTTCGTTAATTTTACCTGAAAATAGACTCATATATCTTCTATCCATAAAATTTTCAGTATTTTTGGTTTATCCAATCAATACCAGATTTTTCTCAAAGTTTCCCATGTTTCACTGTTTGACTAATCTAACCACTCTTCATTACGAATCAAATTTCTCATTGTACAGAATTCAAAATATGTTCTTGTTTATTTCATTAGAAACTAGACTCAATAAGCTTTAATTACGTAATTTATTCAGCTTCTAATTCATCTCCCACAATTTATGGTGATTTTCCAAAGTCACATTACTGTTGCTGTCCCAAGCAGATTTATTACCAAATCACTCTTTCATACACCTATCTTGCATGCATGTTATTTAAACATGTATATCACCAATCAATCATCACATATCTATGATTTTTACTTAAGCATAATCTCCATTTCATCATTTTAAAGCACAACATGTTAGCCGATTTTTCCCTTTAGCATCTAAGGCACATGCATGATCATTTGTTTGGCTCAACTTCACCTATCTTCCATTTTTCATCAAAAGAACATGAAACAACAACCAAAAACTAAAATATGCTTCATGAGTTAGGGTAGAATCAAGAAGAACTCATGAACATCAAGATAGAAGCAAAGTACCAAGAACTTACCTTCAATTTTTCCCTCTCCTAGTGACCGAATATTCAAGGGTTTCCTCCCCTATTTTCTCTCTCTCTCAAATTCAGCTATGAAGAACAAAGAATGAACAACAACCTTCCTTTACTTCCTTTTGTTATTCTTATCACTCAACATTTTATGACACATAAATGATATACTAATATTTGTGCCATACTCATGCCATAATTCCAATAAAAATATGCCCATAATGCTTATCATGCCCATCATCCATTAACTATTAAAATCCTAATGCCCATCATTCATTAACTATTAAAATGCTAAAATGCATACATTATCAACTATCCATCACCTTGGCTGGCCACTACATTAAAAGTGGGGAATTTGACATGCAAATCCTCCTATTTTGCACTACTATTTATTTGGCCACTACAAATTAGCCTATAGCATTTTCAAATATTTTCACATAGGTCCTATTTCATAATTTCAGTCCCTTTTTCTTATGGAACAAAAATTAACTAAAATTAGCGGGTTCTATCTTAAGCTTGGGCTGTCTAGAGGCCCACTAACATAATTAAACCTATGCCAACATTCACAGAATTCTCAAAAATTGGGGCGTTACAGTTCGGGAGTCGGTTACGCACGAGGAAGGTATTAGCACCCTCGTGACGCCCAAAATTGGTATCTTATTAAAGACGTATTGTCTTGATTTTCAAAATTGCAAGTTCAAAGTAACATTTAATCGTGATCCAATTGAAAAGACGAGAAATTTTAATTTTTATGTTTCTGAGAAGGACATACCGTTTTAACACGAGTCACTTGATATTCACCCAACCTAGCGATGAAATAGATGACATAGTGTTTAAATCGGTACGTTGCCTTGATTATTGAAATTAATTAAAACATGTGAAAAAAATTTTATAAAGTAAGAATTTAAAATAAATTATTGATACAAACAATGACATTATTAATGAGAAATGTTAACATGGAGCATTAGAGCATTAGAAAAACAATAACAATGATATTTACAAAAGAAATAAAAACAAAGACAAATCATGAACAAATACAAAATATACTTAGTAATAATAATATAAAATAATATGTACATAAGATAACATAAAAAAATATATGCAACTAATACATCATAAAAATACATATACAATTAATAATATGAGAAATACATACATAATGTAAAGTTAAAAATAATGTCCATAAAGTAGTTACAATATAATATATATGTATATATATTCATAAGATAATATGTAAAAATGTAATATAGCATTAGAAATATACATATGTCATGTATAAAGATATAATATTGAAAAGATATGTATACGTAATACATATGTAATAAAAACATGCATATATATATATTATAGTACTAAAATATTTACATAATATATGCCTAGTAGAGATGATAATAATGTTTTAAAAAAACTATAAATATTACATAAATATACACACATATACGTATATATATAAAAAATGTACGTAATGATAATAAAAAAAAGATACATACTATATATATGTACACATAATATAGTTATTTAAGAGAATTTATACAATGTATAATATTAAGAATATATAACAATACGGTATTAAAAACAATATGCATATATAACATAGTATTTAAGAATGTATACATAATATGATACAAAATTCATACATGGAATAGTATAAGGAACATATAACTAATGATATTAAATATATATACATAATATGTATAAAGTATATATAATATACCTACATTATAAGTGATAGTAAAAAAATTCATACATTATATAAGTATGTACATATATATATACAAAATAATATTAGAAATATACCATATAGTATTAGAAATATACATAATATATACATATTAGGAATAATAATAATTGTTAATGAGATTACCTAAATATATTCATACATATATTAAAAATATATATATAACAACACATGATAATAATAATAATAATAATGATAAGAATAATAAGAATAATAATAATATTAATATACGTAATGACAAATAAAATAATAAATAATATATTAAAAAGGCAAAAATAATATAGAAACCTAATTAAATCTGGAAAAAAGGACTAAATTCGAAGTAAAAATAAAGTTTTGGGGCGAATTTGAAAATAAAAGGAAGAGAAGGGGCTTATTTGAACACTCGAGAAATGTAAAGGGACCAAAACCGTAATATTCCCAGTCATTAAAACGCTGTGCATGCACGGGGACTAAATTGAAAACATCAGAAAATTATGTGACCAAATTAAAAACATGAAAGACTTAATTGCAAAACATTTAAAAAGCGGAGGGGTTAAATGCGCAAATAACCCCTCCCTTAAAAAAACACGCAGATCCTAGTGGGTCGGGTCAGGTTGGTCCGACCCAGGGCAAAACGACGTCGTTTTATGCCCTGGGTCTTTAACGCAAAACGGCGCCGTTTTCGATTAGTATAAATAAGCTAAAAATCAGAAGAAAAAAAATTCATTTGGAACAAAAATCAGAGAAAAAAAGGGAGAGGGGGAGGGCTGAGTGATTTCCGGTCATAGACTGGTCACCAGTCCGGTCACCGGACCTTCGCCGGCGTCGGCGTCGGCCACAGTACACGGTGGCCGAAAAGGTAAGATTTTTTTTCTTTTTTTTACTTATTTATTTTATTATTTCATTATATTTAAATAGATAAGGGTGATAAAATAAATTTTAAAACGAAAATAAAAGTAGAAAAAAAGAAATCACCTTTAGGCTTTTTTAGCTTCTGATTCTTCGATCTTTGGTTTTTTTTTGTTCTCTGTTTCCCTGATTTTGGGTTGATTTTCTTACTCTATATACTGCATTTTTTTTTGAAAATATATGTATGTATTGACAAAAAATCCAACCTTTTACAAAGCTTTTTAATTGGCTTTTATAGCCTATCTTTTTTTACAAGTTGTTTTCTTTTTCTGCTATTATGTCTTTTCTTTTTACTGCTTGCAGGTGCGGTGGGTGGAGGACACGATCGGTGGAGCGGCGCTGGTCAAATGGCGGTGTCAGGGGCAGGTGAGGGTTAGGTCAGCAGCTAACTTTGGCAAAGGCAAGTGGGGAGGCACACCTAGGGGGCTAGGGTTTCTGACTTGTTTTGTGTGACTTGGGCTATTAGGGTTAGGTTGGGCTTGGGTTAGAAATTAGGTCAATATTGGGCTGAGGGTGCTTGGGTAATTGGGTTGTATTGGGCCAACCGAGTTTAAGTTTATAAATGGGTCTTGTGGGTAATGTATTTGGGTTTAGGGGTAGTTAGGTTTAATTGAAATGGGCTTATAGATTGGGCTGATGGTTGTAAGTGGGTTTTAATTGTAATTGGGCCCTAGCAATTTGGGCTTCTACAGCTGCCCCTCTTTGCTCATTGTCGTGCAATGGGAATAGAGCAAAGACTTTCAAGGAAGACCAAATTTGCCCTGTCTTGCCAGGTCTTGACTTGCTTTGGAACTCTTCTAGTTTAGGTAGTCTCTTTCCAGTCCACCGCATCTCGTAGCTTTGGTTCAATCCACTGTATCTTCTGATATATGCCTTGTAGATTCAATCTAGTCTAATGTAGCTTCGGGGGTATGAAATTTGTGGCTTCGATCTGCTTCACTGTAACTTTTGAAAGGTGAGATCTACAACTTCAATCTGCTCTTCTATCGCTTCAGTGAGATAAGATTTGTGGTCTTTTCTTCTGCGACTTCAGAAAGGCAATATCTGATATCCTCGACCATCTCCACTGCAACTTCAGGGGGACAAGTTCTGGTGTCTTCAATCAGCTCCAATCTTTATTCTTTACTCGGCATGTGATCCTCTCGCAATATGTGTTGGTTTTTTGAAACTTAACTTGAAAAGCAAATTTTGAAAATACCTCGACATGTGACCCGAGGCTCAACTCACCTCTCGCAATATGAGTTGATTTTTGAAAAATAGAAATTAAAAGGCTCAACTCACCTCTCGCAATATGAGTTGATTTTTGAAAAACAGAAATTAAAAGTCTCAACTCACCTCTCGCAATATGAGTTGGTTTTTTTGAAAAACAGAAATTAAAAGGCTCAACTCACCTCTCGCAATATGAGTTAATTTTTTGAAAGACGGAAATTGAAAATACCTCAGCATGATCTGAGGCTCAACTCACCTCTCGCTATTATGTCTTTTCTTTTTACTGCTTGCAGGTGCGGTGGGTGGAGGACACGATCGGTGGAGCGGCGCTGGTCAAATGGCGGTGTCAGGGGCAGGTGAGGGTTAGGTCAGCAGCTAACTTTGGCAGAGGCAAGTGGGGAGGCACACCTAGGGGGCTAGGGTTTCTGACTTGTTTTGTGTGACTTGGGCTATTAGGGTTAGGTTGGGCTTGGGTTAGAAATTAGGTCAATATTGGGCTGAGGGTGCTTGGGTAATTGGGTTGTATTGGGCCAACCGAGTTTAAGTTTATAAATGGGTCTTGTGGGTAATGTATTTGGGTTTAGGGGTAGTTAGGTTTAATTGAAATGGGCTTACAGATTGGGCTGATGGTTGTAAGTGGGTTTTAATTGTAATTGGGCCCTAGCAATTTGGGCTTCTACAGCTGCCCCTCTTTGCTCATTGTCGTGCAATGGGAATAGAGCAAAGACTTTCAAGGAAGACCAAATTTGCCCTGTCTTGCCAGGTCTTGACTTGCTTTGGAACTCTTCTAGTTTAGGTAGTCTCTTTCCAGTCCACCGCATCTCGTAGCTTTGGTTCAATCCACTGTATCTTCTGATATATGCCTTGTAGATTCAATCTAGTCTAATGTAGCTTCGGGGGTATGAAATTTGTGGCTTCGATCTGCTTCACTGTAACTTTTGAAAGGTGAGATCTACAACTTCAATCTGCTCTTCTATCGCTTCAGTGAGATAAGATTTGTGGTCTTTTCTTCTGCGACTTCAGAAAGGCAATATCTGATATCCTCGACCATCTCCACTGCAACTTCAGGGGGACAAGTTCTGGTGTCTTCAATCAGCTCCAATCTTTATTCTTTACTCGGCATGTGATCCTCTCGCAATATGTGTTGGTTTTTTGAAACTTAACTTGAAAAGCAGATTTTGAAAATACCTCGACATGTGACCCGAGGCTCAACTCACCTCTCGCAATATGAGTTGATTTTTGAAAAATAGAAATTAAAAGGCTCAACTCACCTCTCGCAATATGAGTTGATTTTTGAAAAACAGAAATTAAAAGTCTCAACTCACCTCTCGCAATATGAGTTGGTTTTTTTGAAAAACAGAAATTAAAAGGCTCAACTCACCTCTCGCAATATGAGTTAATTTTTTGAAAGACGGAAATTGAAAATACCTCAGCATGATCTGAGGCTCAACTCACCTCTCGCAATATGAGTTGATTTTTTTGAAACATAAATTGAAAAACAGAAATTGAAAATACCTCAGCGTGTCCTGAGACTCAACTCACCTCTCGCAATATGAGTTGATTTTTTTGAAACATAAATTGAAAAACGGAAATTGAAAATACCTCAGCGTGTCCTGAGGCTCAACTCACCTCTCGCAATATGAGTTGATTTTTTGAAAGACAGAAATTGAAAAACAGAAATTGAAAATACCTCAACATGACCTGAGGCTCAACTCACCTCTTGCAATATGAGTTCATTTTTTTTAGATAGAAATTGAAAAACAGAAATTGAAAATACCTCAGCATGACCTGAGGCTCAACTCACCTCTCGCAATATGAGTTGATTTTTTTGAAACATAAATTGAAAAACAGAAATTGAAAATACCTCAGCGTGTCCTGAGGCTCAACTCACCTATCGCAATATGAGTTAATTTTTTTGAAACATAAATTGAAAAACGGAAATTGAAAATGGCTCAACTCACATCTCGCAATATGAGTTGATTTTTTTGAAACATAAATTGAAAAACGGAAATTGAAAATACCTCAGCGTGTCCTGAGGCTCAACTCACCTCTCGCAATATGAGCTGATTTCTGAAAACAGGAATAAAAATATCAAAATACCAAAACCTGTCATTCGGTAGAACTCAGGTGTCTTTTCCTTTGATTCAGTACAGCTATCATCCCATCCTCTTGCTCTACTGGAGTACCTGTATATGTCATGCATGATGTTATCATGATATGCACATGTTGGTCTTAAATGCCATTATGCCTACATGATTTTTTTAATGATCTGCGTTCATTGCTTTGACTCTTGATCTCTTCAAGCCCTGTACCCATCTCCAAGTTTCACGAGTAATCTATGTTTCTCAGATATCACTCTTTTGCCCCTGGTTGAACTTTGTCCTTGCGTTGAGGCTCTTGTACTTATCAAATTCTTATCCGGGTAATGCTTAACATTTCTTTTGTTTAGAGTATGTCATTTCACTATTTATCATGTAAATGAACCACATAATGAGATGCATGAAAATGGTCAGGTAGGGACAAAAGGATACCTCATTTTTATTCATTTCAAATGTCACAAACAAAGAAAGTTAATCAATGATAGTAAAAAAAAAGTGTCATAAAGAGAAAAAGGGATTGTATTTCAACAAATACAAATGCTCTAGATAATTCAATGCATGAACTCTTCTACGTTCCTCAATCAAGAATCTTTTCGAGCATGGCTTCTTGCGTAGAAGATTGCGAGCTTTCGGAAATGCTTCAAATACTGTAGTCTCTCTGTTTGACCCATCGTTCAAAATGCCTTGCTCTTTAAGCTAGTGCTTGCTTCATTAGAACGTCCTTTCGGGTTTTCATCCTAATCTTTTGTGTTAATCAAGATGCCCTTTTCGGGTTTTCACCTTGATCCCTCTTTTTTTTTTAAGATGCATTTTTCGGGTTTTCATCTTGATTTTCCTTTTTTAAGCATAATATTTTTTCACAGCATCTGAATTCACTGGATTCGGTAACTCCTTCCCATCCATCTCAGTAAGAATCAAAGCTCCACCTGAGAATGCCTTCTTTACGACGTATGGTCCTTCCCAATTTGGTGCCCATTTTTCTCGGAAGTCTTTTTGTATTGGGAGAATCTTTCTCAGCACAAGTTCTCCTTCGTGGAATTCTCTTGGCCGTACTTTCTTGTCATGGGCCGCGATCATTCTCTTCTGGTACATCTGTCCGTGACAAATTGCCTTTAGACGTTTTTCTTCGATAAGGTTTAACTGGTCGTATCGAGCTCGAACCCATTCTGCTTCCTCTAATTTCGACTCCATTAAGACTCGTAGAGAAGGGATCTCAACTTCAATAGGTAGCACAGCTTCCATTCCATAGACCAGAGAGAAAGGAGTTGCTCCCATAGATGTCCGCACAGATGTGCAATATGCATACAAAGCAAATGGTAGCTTCTCGTGCCAGTCTTTATATGTCTCGGTCATTTTCCCAATGATCTTCTTAATATTTTTGTTCGCTGTTTCAACAGCTTCGTTCATCTTTGGGCGATAGGGCGAGGAGTTATGATGCTTTATTTGGAATTGCTCACACACTTCTTTCATCATCTTGTTGTTCAAATTCAAGGCGTTATCTGAAATGATTCTTTCAGGCAAACCATATCGACAAATGATTTCATTTTTCAAAAACTTACAAATTGCAGTCTTCGTCACGTTGGCAAACGAAGCGGCTTCTATCCATTTTTTGAAATAATCAATAACTACAAAAATGAATCGATGTCCATTAGAAGCTTTTGGGGAAATTGGCCCTATAACATCCATGCCCCACATAGAAAAAGGCCACGGAGAAGTCATGACTTGAAGGGGCGAAGGGGCTACATAAATTTTATCACCATAAATTTGACATTTATGGCATTTTCGTGTGAAATTAATGCAGTCGCTTTCCATCGTCAGCCAGTAGTAACCGAGTCTCATAATCTTCCTAGCCATAGTGAAACCAGTGGCATGTATCCCACAAATTCCCTCATGGACATCTTCAAGTATTTTTCTGGCTTCAACAGCATCCACGCATATTAAGAGCACTTGATCTTTCCTTCTTTTGTATAGGATGTCCCAATCAAGAACAAATCCCGTTGCCATTCTTCTGATTGTTCTTGTGTCGTTCTCATTTGCTTGTTCGGGATACTTTTGGTTCTTGACATATTCTAAGATATCATGGAACCATGGTCGTCCATCCGACTCTTTTTCAATGCTGAAATAATGTGCAGGGACTTCATATATGCTCATTTGCAGAGGCATTATTTCTGTTTCTCTGTTTGCTTTGAACATTGAAGCCAAAGTGGCTAGGGCATCAGCCAATTGGTTTTCTTCTCGTGGGAAGTAATTAAAAGTTATTTCTTTGAATTCTTTAATCAGCTCTGCCACTAGATCACTGTATTTAACCAGTTTCGAATCTCTCACTTCCCAATCTCCACGGATTTGGCATATTACCAACGCTGAGTCTCCGTATACCTCTAAAGTTTTGATGTTTCGTTCAATTTCTGCACGAAGTCCCATTATACAAGCCTCATATTTTGCTATGTTATTTGTAGCACCCCAAACCCGGCCCAGAAGTTATGGCCGGATCCGGCATGCCACATCAAAAATGTAAAAAAAAAATTCCATTCTAAGTCCAGAAAATCGTACTTGATGTTCAAAAGATTAATTCATTAAGGGTTAAAGTGAATGGAAACTGTGCACCAGGTAGGAAACCGGAAAAAAGGTGGTGAGTTCATCGGACTGCTTAAGTACCAAGCTCCCTTCGGATCCAATCCTAGACATGCATACCGCCACAGCCACACCTTAACGTCATGGATATTTCTAGGAAACCGATTCGATTAATTCATTTTTAGCAAAAGTGATTAATTTTGGAAAATACTTTCATTGCGGAAGCTTTGCTTGTTGTCGTGTTATTTTGAAATCAACTGTTGTTTTTGAAAACGTGCCCTAAAGCTGTCCAATTTCAACAGTTAAAATAAGTATTACCTGTCTTAGTAATACATATTAAAAACCATCAAAAATAAATAAGCGGCCTTATTACATTTAAAAGCCCAAAACCTCAAACGTAATTAAAAGGATGTCTAGTTCACCAGAAGAAAATCAAACTTTCAGAACGGGTGGCCACTCTGAATTCCCTCACAGTTCCAAGCCCACTATGGTTGGGGATTTCCTGCGTGGATGAAAATAAAAGGGGTGAGTTTGGGGAAACTCAGTGTGTAAATTAACCCAACCATAGCCTATATCAGCTCAAGCCACAGAAATAGAATAAGTTGGCCTTAGCCCAGAACAGAATTCAGAATAAAGCCCATAGGCCCATAACAGAACAGAACAGATATTACATGTTTATGCAGAAACCCAACCAGATTCATCCATAACACCCCCGTACCATCCTTACACCATGTGGGGAGACTACTCGACCCACCCAACCACTACACACCACAGAAATCGCAGCGAGGCTGCCAGATATTGTGACGAAGTCACCAGATATAGATATTGTGGCAGAGCCACTAGAACAGATATATGTGGCAGAGCCACCAGATCAGATAATCGTGGCATAGCCACCAGAACAGATATATGTGGCAAAGCCACCAGATCAGATAATTGTGGCATAGCCATCAGGACGCTTCCTCCATAATATAACCCATGTCCCCATGCAACAGATATATAATCATGGCATACATCATACAGATCAGATCGTCATGTTTTTCAGTCAAAATTAACCTTAGGGGTATAACGGTAATTTTGCACCTAGGGTATAACAGTAATTTTCCATACGTAGGGGTATTATAGTAATTTAGTTGCTTTTAGGGTTTTCATGCATATCCTAACTATTTACGTACTATCAGAACACTTACCGTGCATACTTATCGAATTGGGCCCATTGGCCCATGAACCCGATCTTTGGCCCATTAAGCCCAAATTATCAAAATGTACGAAATCGCGCGTACTGCAGTTTATTACTTTAGATTACCAAATATACAAACCCAACTATCTTACGAGCATTCGCACACTCGCAAATTCCCAAAATACCGACTTTTCGGTGTTTCAGCTTTTCGGCTTTTGCCAATCTAGTTTATGAGAGGGTGTCAGTTACACACCTGTTTGCGACGATATGCTGACGAGATCTACACACGAACTGCCTACAATTGGATTACTAGCACGTTAATCTAACTATTCAAACACAAACTACGTATTAACCCCTTACAATACTCGGCCAACCACACCTACAGATCATAGTAAGCTTATAAGAAATCAATAAGCAACTCATTAACAAATGTTTGTCAATGTTTACCACATAATCATAATTTCACTGCAAGCTGTCTTCCTGAGCAACAGTCACTAAATTATTTATAAATGGAGATACAAAACTCCAAATCAAGTGCCGTTAATTTTCCCTGAAAATAGACTCATATATCTTCTATCCATAAAATTTTCAGAATTTTTGGTATGGCCAATCAATACCATATTTTTCTTAAAGTTTCCCATGTTTCACTGTTTGACTAATCTGACCACTCTTCATTACGAATCAAATTTCTCATTGTACAGAATTCAAAATATGTTCTCATTTATTCCATTTGAAACTAGACTCATTAAGCTTTAATTACATAATTTATTCAGCTTCTAATTCATCTCCCACAATTTATGGTGATTTTCCAAAGTCACGTTACTGCTGCTGTCCCAAGCAGATTTATTACCAAATCACTCTTTCACACATAACTTGCATGCATGTTATTTAAACATGTATATCACCAATCAATCATCACATATCTATGAGTTTACTTAAGTATAGTCTCCATTTCATCATTTTAAAGCACAAAACGTTAGCCGATTTTTCCCCTTAGCATCTAAGGCACATGCATGCTCATTTGTTTGGCTCAACTTCACCTATCTTCCATTTTTCATCAAAAGAACATGAAACAACAACCATTTCCTTCATTTTAATTCATGACTAAATGCTCACAACAAAACTAAAAATCAAAATATACTTCAAGAGTTAAGGTAGAATCAAGAAGAACTCATGAACCTCAAAATAGAAGCAAGGTACCAAGAACTTACCTTCAATTTTCCTCCTCCTAATGACCGAATACTCAAGAGCTTTCTCCTCTCCTTTCTCTTCTCTAACTTTCAGCTATGATGAACAAAGATGGACAAAACTTTGTTCTTTTCACCCCTTTTTCTTTTAATAAAACTTCATATTTCATCCATTTAATTCTTTAATACAAAAGACATGAAATTCTTATCATGAAACATTTACCTAACCCATCATCATGAAACATTTACCTAACCCATTATCATGGAACATTTACCTAACATATTATCAATTTGTATCAATTTGTACCATAAATTATGGATATCAAGTGCACATTTTGTCTACAACAATATGATGGCTGACCACTTCATGTAAAATGGGAGGTTTGTCATGCAAATCCTCCTATTTTGCACTCCTATTTATTTGGCCATTTCAATTTAGCCTATAGCATTTTCAAACATTTTCACATAGGTCCTATTTCATAATTTCACGCCCTTTTTGTTATGGAAAAAAATTAACTAAAATTGTCGAGTTCTATATTAAGTTTGGGCTTTCTAAAGGCCCACTAACATAATTAAACCTATGCCAACATTCACAGGATTCCCGAAAATTGGGGCGTTACAACTCTACCCTCCTTAAAGAAATTTCGTCCTCGAAATTTACCTAATCCAAACAGATGAGGGTATTGTTGTTGCATCGTCTCTTCTGGCTCCCAAACTCAGAAGTTTCCCCTTTCTTAACTTGTTCAAAACGAGCGACCGAAGACTCATCGTTCAACTGTTTTTCCTTAATCTGATCCACCCAGGTTGGCCTCACTTGCAACTCAGCCAACAACAGACTTCCATCATCATACAGACTCAGACGAGCAAACATTGCTCTCAGATCAGATACAGCTCTACGACTTAGAGCATCGGCTACCACATTAGCCTTGCTTGGGTGATACTTGATCGAACAGTCATAATCCTTAAGCAACTCAATCCATCTCCTTTGCCTAAGGTTCAGCTCCTTCTGAGTCAACAAATACTTAAGACTCTTATGGTCAGTGTATATAATACACCTTTCTCCGTACAAGTAATGTCTCCAATTCTTAAGTGCAAATATCACTGCTGCCAACTCTAAATCATGAGTCAAATAGTTTCCCTCATGAGGCTTAAGCTATCGTGATGCATATGCAACCACCTTACCCTCTTGCATTAACACGCAGCCCAAACCCACGTGTGATGTGTCACTGTACACAGTAAAATCATTCCCAGACTCCGGCTGAATTAACACAAGTGCTTCAGTCAGAACTTTCTTCAACTTCTCAAAAGCTTCCTGCTGTTTCTTAGTCCATACAAACGGTACTCCTTTCCTTATGTGTTTTGTCAGAGGTGCTGCCATCATAGAAAAACCTTCCACAAACCTTCTGTAGTATCATGCCAGTCCTAGAAAACTCCATGTTTCTGACACTGACTTAGGCGGCTTCCATTCCAAAATCGCTTCAATTTTTCGAGGGTCCACCTGAATCTCTTTAGCAGAGACCACATGTCCTAAGAAAGTTACCTCCCTCAACCAAAATTCACACTTGCTAAACTTCGCAAAGAGTTCCTTCTCCCTTAATACTTACAGCACTATACGGAGATGCTCATCATGTTTCGTTTCAGTTTCAGAATATACCAGGATATCGTCAATAAAGACGACTACGAACTGATCCAAAAATGGTTGGAACACACGATTCGTCTGATCCATAAACGCTGCAGGAGCATTCGTCAGTCCAAATGGCATAACCAGAAACTCGTAATGACCATATCGAGTCCTGAATGTAGTCTTATGGATATCTGCCTCCTTGACCCTTAACTGATGATATCCAGATCGAAGGTCGATCTTGGAAAATACAGAAGCTCCTCTAAGCTGGTCGAACAGATCGTCAATCCTTGGCAATAGATACTTATTTTTAATCGTCAGTTTGTTTAACTGGCGATAATCAATGCACATCCGTATCGTACCATCCTTCTTTTTCACGAATAGCACTGGTGCTCCCCATGGAGACACGCTTGATCTAATGAAGCCCCTATCCAACAACTCTTGAATTTGAGCCTTTAACTCCACTAACTTCTTCAGTGCCATCCTATACGGTGCGATGGACACGGGCGCCATCCAGGCAACAAATCTATTCCAAACTCAACTTCTCGGTTCAGAGGCAATCCTAGAAGCTCCTCTAGAAAAACATCTTGGAACTCCTTTACGGTCCTAACCTTATCCACTGTCAGTCCCTCCTCTTCTGATTGACTTACAAATGCCAAATAGGCCTCACAACCTTTCCGAATCCACTTCTCGGCTCTTAATGCCGACACCATATTGGACAAATAATCCCTTTGCTCACCTATCACCATAACCTCCTCATCCTTTGTGGTCCTTAACACCATTCGTTTAGCAGCACAATCCATAGTCGCTTTATGCTTAACAAGCCAGTCCATTCCCAAAATGAGATCAAACTCTCCGAACGGTAACTCCATCAGATCTCTAGGGAAAATCTTACCCTGAGTTTCTAAGGGTACATCCCTATACAGTTTGTCTACCTTAACTGAGTGACCCAAAGGACTTAGTACAGATACCCCACTCACAATCTCCTCAGAGCAGTCCAAGTCGTCCATAATCCGTTCTATGGCCTCCAACCAATATTTTGCCACATTCGGGGCTATACCAGACACGCCCCTAAAGATCTCCGCTCCATTAGCCCAGAGTCGTTCAGAAATAGATCCCCGAATTCCGTTGCTCGTACTTGCTCCGGCAACCCTTTCCAGAACATGAAGCATTGCCTGTGACAGGGCATCATTCCCGGCGGCCCTATCATACGGCCCACTATCATCCGTTGGTGGTGGTCGTGCTACTCCAGTGGGTATGTGTTCAGAAGACAAAGATCTAACTTGAGTACTACCTCGGCCTCAACCACGGCCTCTTCCCCGATTAGCTCTCGTACTCATATCGATTTATCTTAATTACGAATTTTTATGCATCAATTAATATTCCAGTGTTTATTACAGATGTTTTATGAATCAAACAGAAATTCAGAGTTTGTTTTCGCAGAATCGAAGTCTAGCTACAGTTTCAGTCTCTTATCAAATTTTCCTATGGTTTCAGTATCATCCTATCTAGAGTATCCTAATAGGGTTTCAGTACAGACAGATAATTCAGGAAAATATTCAGAAAAATTCAGAATACTTACAAACTTGAGCCGGAGATTCGGAATGCCACATTCTAAAGATCTAAATTTTGAAAATCAAGTTTTTTGCATTCTTTATAAAATTTTCGCTTTCAAAAATCTTTATTTTTGTAAACCCATTCCACAGCCGAGTTGTTGCAACCTAGGCTCTGATACTATTAAATGTAGCACCCCAAACCCGGCCCAGAAGTTATGGCCGGATCCGGCATGCCACATCAAAAACGTAAAAAAAAAATTCCATTCTAAGTCCAGAAAATCGTACTTGATGTTCAAAAGATTAATTCATTAAGGGTTTAAGTGAATGGAAGCTGTGCACCAGGTAGGAAACCGGAAAAGAGGTGGTGAGTCCATCGGACTGCTTAAGTACCAAGCTCCCTTCGGATCCAATCCTAGACATGCATACCGCCATTGCCACACCTTAACGTCATGGATATTACTAGGAAACCGATTCGATTAAGTCATTTTTAGCAAAAGTGATTAATTTTGGAAAATACTTTCATTGCGGAAGCTTTGCTTGTTGTCGTGTTATTTTGAAATCAACTATTTTTTTTTAAAACGCGCCCTAAAGCTATCCGATTTCAACAGTTAAAATAAGTATTACCTATCTTAGTAATACATATTAAAAACCATCAAAAATAAATAAGCGGCCTTATTACATTTAAAAGCCCAAAACCTCAAACGTAATTAAAAGGATGTCCAATTCACCAGAAGAAAATCAAACTTTCAGAACGGGTGGCCACTCCGAATTCCCTCACAGCTCCAAGCCCACTATGGTTGGGGATTTCCTGCGTGGATGAAAATAAAAGGGGTGAGTTTGAGGAAACTCAGTGTGTAAATTAACCCAACCATAGCCTATATCAGCTCAAACCACAGAAATAGAATAAGTTGGCCTTAGCCCAGAACAGAATTCAGAATAAAGCCCATAGGCCCATAACAGAACAGAACAGATATTACATGTTTATGGAGAAACCCAACCAGATTCATCCATAACACCCCCGTACCAGCCTTACACCATGTGGGGAGACTACTCGACCCACCCAACCACAACAACATGATGGCTGGCCACTTCATGTAAAATGGGAGGTTTGTCATGCAAATCCTCCTATTTTGCACTCCTATTTATTTGGCCACTTCAATTTAGCCTATAGCATTTTCAAACATTTTCACATAGGTCCTATTTCATAATTTCACGCCCTTTTTGTTATGGAAAAAAATTTAACTAAAATTGTCGGGTTCTATCTTAAGTTTGGGCTTTCTAGAGGCCCACTAACATAATTAAACCTATGCCAACATTCACAGGATTCCCGAAAATTGGGGCGTTACATTATTGGTGCAGAAAAAGTTTAGCCTAGCAGTGAATGGGTAATGGTTCCCTTCTGGCGATACTAAGACTGCTCCAATCCCATGCCCCAATACGTTCGGTGCACGATCAAAACTCATCTTCCATGGCTTCTCTTTTGATGATTTGGATTCCTTTTCTGTGATGCACATTAAGTCTTCGTTTGGAAAATCAAACCTCAGTGGCTCGTATTCCTCCGTTGTTCGAGTTGCTAAGAAGTTAGCTATTGCGCTCCCTTTTACCGACTTCTGACTTACATAGGCAATGTCGTACTCTGATAGTAAGATCTGCCATCGTGCCATTCTTCCTGAGAGTGCAGGCGATTCCATCATGTACTTTATTGGGTCTAGCTTTGAAATTAACCAGGTCATATGATACAACATGTATTGCCTGAGTCTCCGAGCTACCCAAACCAGAGCGCAACAGTACTTTTCAATGGACGAATACTTTGCCTCATATTCAGCGAACTTTTTGCTGAGGTAGTAGATCGCCTTTTCTTTCTTTCTTGACTCGTCGTGTTGCCCCTGTACGCAACCCATTGGATTTTCGAACACAGTCAAATACAATGTCAATGGTCTTCCCGGAGTTGGTAGTACTAGCACTGGAGGACTAGACAAATATTGTTTTACCTTATCAAAGGTCATCTGGCATTCCTCATTCCATTCTCTTGGGTTATGCTTCCGAAGAAGCCGAAAGATTGGGTCGCATTGGTTGGTAAGTTGAGCGATGAATCGGGCGATGTAGTTTAACCTCCCTAAAAATCCTCTGACTTCCTTTTGCGTGTACAGAGGTGGTAACTCTTGAATGGCTTTTATTTTATCTGGATCAACCTCGATACCTCTTTCACTGACAATGAAGCCCAGCAATTTTTCCGAGGTAGCCCCAAACGTACATTTGGCCGGATTGTGCTTTAGCTGGAACTTTCTCAGTCTGTCGAACAACTTCTTCAGGTTCACTACATGCTCTTCTTCCCCTCGAGATTTAGCGATCATATCGTCAACGTAGACCTCTATTTCTTTATGCATCATGTCATGGAATAACATCACCATAGCCCTCTGATATGTTGCCCCAGCATTCTTTAACCTGAATGGCATCACCTTGTAGCAGAATGTTCCCTATATTGTTACGAAGATAGTTTTCTCCATATCTTTAGGGGCCATCTTGATCTGATTATACCCCTAGAATCCATCCATGAAAGAAAACAATGAATGTTTTGCTGTGTTATCCACCAACGTATCAATGTGTGGTAATGGAAAATTATCATTAGGACTTGCTCGTACTTTGCCGTCTTTCTTTGGTACCGGGACTGTGTTAGCCACCCATTCTGGATATTTGGAAGCTTGTAAGAAACCCGCATCGAATTACTTTTTGACCTCTTCTTTTATCTACAACAGCATCTCAGGTCTCATCCGTCTTAGCTTTTGTTGAATGGGTTTGCATTCTGGCTTTAATGGGAGCTTATGGACTACTACATCTTCATCCAATCTTGGCATGTCCTGATATGACTATGTGAGTACATCTTTGTATTCCCGGAGCAAAACAATCAAATTATGCCTGGTCCCCCTGAAATAGAGGTCCCAATCTTCACTTCTTGTTTCCTTTCTTCAGTTCCCAGATTTATTGTTTCAATAGATTCTTGATGAGGCAAAATCTGTTTATCGTCTTTTCCACCATTCTTAGCAAGTTAGGAGACGAGACATAGTCTTCAGCATTTTCTTCGGCTTCGAATTCTCCTAAACAAACAACCTTCTCAAAATTGATTCCAAGACTCATAACTGGTTTGTTCATGTCATTGATATCTGAGCACCTGAAAGTTGAATGGAAAAGAAAACTATAGAGGAGCATCCAAGTATTGGAACCAACAAATGAAATGTTATGGCATGGCATGATGCAAATGTAGAGATAGGCTATGAAATGATTATGAAATTGGTGGTAATGTGAAAGATCATGACAAAATGCATCTTCATTGATATTCATTTGAATAATAAAGAGTGAATGCAAGCTCTTACAAAAGAATTCTATTATATCTAAGGACATAACAGAATGTTAACTTTTGAGCATTGCTCTGAAGACTTATAAACTACAAGAAGGTCCTCAGCAGTCCAATTGTTCAACATGAAACCCGGGGGACAAGGGCATATCCTTGAGACATCTTTAGGGGACAAGGGCGTATCCTTGAGACATTTTTACTTGCGTCAGCTCCTTTGTCAATGACATTTACACTGATATTCTGAAAACCCTTTTCTATCATTAACATTGTGCCTTGTGCATTATCCTGCCCCAGGTATATCATTCCCGCAGGTGTAAATGTTCTTGACAAAGGAAGGAATTCCATGGGCTCCCATTCTGGTTCTCGGCCTAAGGTTCTCGCGATCCTTCTTTCCTGATCTTTCTTCTACTGTCTTCTTCTTTGATGCATGTCCGGCTGGAACCTCAAACCGTATCGGGCCTTGTGGTGCACTGACTTTAGAGCCCTGACTATTCCTTGCAGATATCTCCCTAAACCTCTTCTCACTCGAGCTCCCCTTCCTACAGTCAACTTAACACCCATTCTGGTATTTCTCGACAGTTTTGGCACCGGAATTCTGTTTCCCTCAGTGACGAATGTGGCATTGACAAATTCAAGGGATCGGAAGGAGCATTCCACTGCGTCCTTGCTTACTTCAAGGTATGGCGCATCAGCAGAGATATATGCGACAATGTCTTCTTCTCCCTCGACAGTGACCAAACAGCCATCCATGATAAATTTCACCTTTTGATAGAGGGATGATGGGACCGCTCCAGCGGAATGGATCCAGGGTCTTCCCAGAAGGTAGTTATACGAGGGCGTGATGTCCATGACTTGGAACTCGACATTGTAAATGTAAGGGCCCACTTCTAAAGGGATATCGATATTTCCCATGACTTCTCATCTTGTCCTGTCGGATGCCCTTACTGTGGAATGACAGGGCCTTAAATAGGACAGATCCATCGGAGTTCTGGAAAGAGTGGCCAAAGGCATGACACTGAGTGCTGACCCATTATCGATAAGCACATTTGGTATTATGTAGCCCTTGCAACGAGTCGTAACATGCAGTGCTTTCACGGAGCCTCTACCATTGGGCGGTATTTCGTCATCACGAAAAGAAATGAAGTTATCCGCATTCAAGTTGTTCACCCATCTGTCAAGCTTCTCCACGGATATATTGTTTGCCACATAAGCTTGATTTAACACTTTCAGCTGAGCATTCCGGTGTGGTTCTGAATTCAGCAGTAAAGACAATACCGAGATTCGTGCTGGCTGCTTACCTAATTGTTCCACCACGTTGTACTCACTATGCTTGATGAATTTCAAGAACTCCTGTGCTTCCTCCTCATCCACAGGCTTTTTAGTTTCTTGCACAGATGGAGTTTCCTGTTCGACTTCAGCCTCGTACATTACTGCCTTTCCTTTTTACTTTAAGTCACTGCTTTTCTTGGCTGGTTCGACTTCTTTAGAATAGCACCGCCCACTTCGAGTAAAATGACCTACCTCCCCAACATCTCCAGTTATGGCTTTGGACTTTCCACCTTCTGGTGTGACGATATTGATGTCATATTTCCATGGTACCGCTTTGTCATCCTTGTAAGGGAAATGAGACGGTACTTCGATTATCATTTTTGGTTTCACCAGCTCTTTTGTCGCGTCGTAATAAATTACTAACGGTCGATCAGCGCTATAAGGGGGACCTGATGACTGGCTGTCAGAGGCCCATATTTCTCTTTCGTTGGCCTCTTCCCTCTTGTTAAAGACCTTGATCTCCTTATTATCCATCCGATCTTGAAGCAACCTTTTAAAATCCTTACATGACTGAATGTCATGTCCTACAATTCCATGGAAATTGCAAAAACTTTAACCTTCTTCTTCAAGAATTCTATTGGGGTGACAAAGCTATCCTTTCTTAACCAGTACCTCCCAGATTTTTTGCAGATGCGTCCTTATTTCCGAAACACATCTTTTGATTTTCCATTCGTCCTCTTTCCCCACTGTGCTTACATTCCCTTCGGCATGGTTAGGGAACGAGTTCCCAGTTGCATTACTGGCACTATCGAATCGTAGGATACCCGCATCAATGAGTCCTTGAACTCTCCTCTTAAAGGCTAGGCAATTCTCCGTGGAATGCCCTTGATTCCCCACAGGTATGCACAACTAGCGTTTGGATCGTATCACTTCGGGTATGGAGGTTTAAGGGGTGCCATGTAATGGGGAGAAATCAATTGTTTCTCCAAAAGTTTTGGGTACAATTCCCCATACGACACAGGGATGAGAGTAAATTGCGGTCTTTCGGGATTAGGCCTTGCTGGTCTTGATTCGTTTCTGGGCTAGCTTTAAGTGAGTACCGTGCTTTGTGGGAATGTGGTGACGGGTTTTTGGTTGTTCGTGGCGTATATGGGGTAGGAAGGAGGTGGTGCTTGGTAGTAAGGGGTTTGAGGGGGATAATAGAAATTTAGAGATGGATAATTTCAAGGTCAGGGTTGGTTTGGATATGGATTAGGGGCATAACAGCTTTCCATTCCAACCATGTAGGCTTCTGGTTCTTTCTTCTTCATGGGCGCTGCCCTTTTTGAACCTTCTGAACCTTCCATTCTACCGCTCTTGATGGCATTCTCTATGAGCTCACCGGATATTACAATATCCGTAAAATCTTTTGTGGCACTTCCCATTAGTTTGTCATAAAACGGTACCTTTAAGGTGTTGATAAAGAGAATGGTTATCTCTATTTTTGTTAGTGGGGGTTCCACTTGGGCCGAGACGTCCCTCCATCTCTGCGCATACTGTCTAAAGGTCTCTGACGACTTTTTCTCTATCATTTGCAAGGTCATCCGGTCTGGCACCATATCTGATACATGCTTGTACTGCTCACAGAACGCTGATGCCAAGTCCTTCCAGGATCGGATCTTTTCCCTACTAAGCTGGTTATACCACCGAAAAGCCGATCCTGCTAGACTATCTTGAAAACAATGTATGAGTAGCTTATCTTCATTCACATAGCCGGTCATCTTCCAGCAGGACATGATGAGATGTGCTTTTGGGCACCTTGTCCCATCATACTTTTCAAAATTAGGTACCTCGAACTTTGGAGGCAAAATTAGATCGGGTACCAAACTGAGTTCTTTGGCACCTAGTGCGGAAAAGACTTCAGTGCCTTCTATCACTTTGAGTCTTTCCTCTAGACTCCTATACTTCTCATTTGCGTCATGATTATCTAATTTCAACCTAGCTATCTCTACTGGGTCGTCCAAATCTAGAACTAGTGGATCAGCAGGACTAGCCCCTAGGTTTGACACAAACATTCCTTGTCCCAATTTAATAGGTTGTGCAGGTCGTTGCTCCGGGCCTGTAGGTTTCCATTGAGTGTATCCTCTTTGTGTTGCGTGGGCGTGCGGTGGAGTAAATCCTGGCGGATAGGGTGGATCTTGATCGAGATTACCCCTTAACCGTGGTTCCACAACGTCAGGGTTCATAGGTCCCTTTCCCTTAACTAAAGCTGACATCATTTCCATTATCTTGGCCATTTGATCCTTCTGTTCGAGCGATTCTTCTCGGGATCTCACCATTAAGTCTCTTGTCTCTTGCTGCGACTACTCTTGTAATTCCCTTTGGACTTTTTCCATTCTTTCGATTCTTTCATTGAATTCAGCCTCCATTACTTTAGCTTGTTGGTGCGTTCTATACGAATGACGTGGTTCCAGTCTTGTGATATTACAACTGCAAATTGTATGTTTTAACCTCAGCGAACGATTATGGGATATGCAATGAATGAATGAATGTATGAATGAATGCATAAATGTCAAATGAATGTTAGTCATGAAAGAAATGCAAGAGATTGGTGTTGATTTCAAGATAGCCCCTATTTAGGCATTTCATTCATCAAAAGAGTTCATTACAAAACATTTTGTCGTTTTCGATTCAACTATTACACAAACTTCCTAGCTATATCGCCATATTTCTTTACTCGCTCTAAGAATTCTGATATACTCGATCGTTGGCTTGGCAGGAATTGACAACTGAGATTCTCAGCTTCATCTGATAGTTGTACCACATGCATGGCTACCCCACGAATTTCATTGATCAAATAGTTAAGTTGCATTTCTTTTTCTTGGAGGCTCTCTTCGTAAGCACGAGTGTCTCTATCATATTGACTATTCTTTTCTTCCAAAGCCTTCAAGAGAGTATCTAACTGTTGTTGACGATCTTACAGTATATCTTCTAATTCTTGTATTCTCTCTTTTAACTCTCGGCATTCGGACCGACTAATCGTAAGTTCGGCAGACACAGTTTCATATTCGGCGTTCTTTCTCCTTAGTTCTATCATAGCCCGCGCAGCCTTTTCCTCCTCTTTCTTCACTTTTCCTTTCCAAAATTCTATTCTGCCTTTGATGTTGCTTATTTCTTCTTTCCATTCTGTCGACGACTTACGCAGCCCACTGTTCTTTATTGTGCGTCTTAACTTCTTATTTTCCAGATGAAGATCTCTTAAGTCATTTCTTACGACTTCAGCCTCTTTTTGCACTTTCTCAGTTCTAGATCTTTCAATCTGAACGTCGATCTTCAATTGGTAGTTTTCTTCTTGAAGGGCACTAAGGTCCCGAGACATCTTGGCCTTTTCTCGTTCAAATTCTTGTCTTGCTATTTCTAGCTCAGACGGCATTTCCTCCGAGAAAGAATTCTGGACAGTGTAGTTTGTTGACGAGATTTGCTGACTATTTACCCATTGCTTTCTCCATATGTCGTAATCTTGGGTTAGGGTATCAGCATATAGGGCCAATTCCATCAGATGAATTTTCTTCCAATATTTTGCAGTGTCTCGGACCCTCTTCATATATCCCTTACCCGCAAAAGTAAACTCGGACTGTGCTAATCCTTCGGTGGCGGGTATGAATTGTCATGAAGAAAATTGCCTTTGGACTAATAGTGGGGCATATCCAACTCCTCCCCATAATCCGAGTAGTGGCACCTAGTCTTGATCTCCGACCTTGTATAAAAAAACCGGAGGGCGTATCCACGGTGCTCTCCAAGTTATATCCTCGGCGTGAAGGTTCTGAAAAACTGAGACCCAATATTGCTCAGTGACTTCCTTTGGCCATTCTTTCTTGAGGTAAGCTTCTAACGGGGAAAATGTTTTTGAAAACATATGGAATGAAGTGCGCTCTACTTTCCAGAAGTGGCTCAAAATCCAAACATTGAGAAACTGCGCACATCCAATAAATCGTCTTTCCCCTTTCCTTCGACAACTACCTAGGGATCTGAAGGTCTCGGCTAGGATAGTCGGGACAGGGTTGATTCCTTGTTTTAACCTTTCAAAGAAATCAACTACTGCAACTTCAAGATGTCCGAGAACTTTTGGGAAAATGACCAAACCGTAAATGGCCAAAGCGAATAGATTTACCCTTTTCAGCATGTCGGGATGGTTCAGAACCAAATCTCGTAGGGAAGACCATGGAATGCAAATGGTTTCATTCTTCTTCTTTATCTGTTTTTTGGCCCATGCGTCAGTCATGTCTGTCAATCTCACTAACTTTTTCTTGAAGGTCATCGACTTAGGTTCTTTTACATATATCTTATAGGGTTGTACATTATCGATACGAAGCAGAGCAGCGTACTCTTCTATAGTCGGGGTCATGTCTTCCTGGTTGAAAGTAAAACATTGATAGGTCGGATCCTAAAATCTGATCATGGCTTGAATCAAACGCTCGTCTATGTTGATAGTGATCAAGTGGGTTATATCTCCGTACCTCTCAGTGAAGATACCCCTAGTGTCCGAGTCCCACTGATTCCAAACCCGAATCAAATCTTCAAGGTTATTCTGGCGAACATTCACAATTATATGCTCGGGCAGATTGGTAATACATCCCTCCACTAGACTATCCCCTTTTTCCTTTTGAGTTTTTAGAGACCAGTCCCGAACCACGGCATTCTTCTCGGTTGTTTGTATAATTGAATCTTGCATTAGAAACCCATTTTTTGGCAACCGATCTCTAATCAACACCTTCCTAATATGATGCCTATAATGCATGATGAAAAATAATAAGGCAAAGACAAACAACCTTGATTAGTAATTAAATACATGCAGAAAAACATGGAAAATTTATCAAGTTATGCCACCCGATTTAGTTTATTAAACAGACCCAATCCCCTTGTATAGAAAGTGAAAATGCAAAAGGCAAGAGGCGTTCCTCCCGTGCACTTATTTTGGTGACTACTAAACGGACGGAGGTTCGGCATGGCTCTAGTTAGATGGCCCGTATGGTTCACTATATGCGGTTTTGGTTCTAGATAAGTACTCGAATTGTCCATACTGTCATCTGCTAAGATTAGTACGAAGCCTCAGTCATAGCCCATCACAGGCTCACGAGTTCAATTCGAGGGATTACATTTACTTATGCCTATGCAGAGGGACAAGTTAACTCACGAAAGCATAAGTTATATGTAACCCGAAAGTATTCACTAGCCTGTGCAGAGGGGCGATTTAACTCACGAAGGCATAGTGTTTACTTTCACTTAAACAGAAGGAGCCTGGGTAGAGAGCTCATGTTATGCGAAAATTCAAGTGCACGGTGTGTGGGGAGAAACTCACAAACCTTTACGTTTTATTTAAAAAATTAAACCAAAACTAAAAACATAAAAATTTAAAGCTAAAAAAAATAACCAGATAAACAAGTTAGAATAATATATACAACACGATGCAAATGCATGATTTTTTTTTGAAAACAAAAATTTGAAGACCACGACTAAATGTTAATTTGAACAAGGAACTTTGAAAATTTTGACAACGCGAGTTTAACTCCAGACACGACTCTCAAAAAGGGGTCCCCAATGGAGTCGCCAGCTGTAGAGACGTAAAAATTTGCTTTCGGTCGCTAATTGTGGCGATTTAACGAAAACTTGAAAATTGATGTTTGATTTTGAAATAAAGAGGGGAGTCGCCACTGATCCTTTTTCCTAGGTGTGATCGGACACCTAATAAATTTATTTTTAAAACAAAAAGAAGGTCGAGTTTAGGTCTACGTTAAAATCCATAAAAAAAGTAAGGTTCGGGAGTCGGTTACGCACGAGAAAGGTATTAGCACCCTCGTGACGCCAAAAATTGGTACATATTGTCTTGATTTTCAAAATTGCAAGTTCAAAGTAACATTTAATCGTGATCCAATTGAAAAGACGAGAAATTTTTATTTTTATTTTTCTGAGAAGGATATACCGTTTTAACACAAGTCACTTGATATTCACCCAACATAGCGATGAAATCGATGACATAGTGTTTAAATCGGTACGTTGCCTTGATTATTGAAATTAATTAAAACATGGAAAAAAATTTTATAAAGTAAGAATTTAAAATAAATTATCGATACAAACAATGACATTATTAATGAAAAATGTTAACATGGAGCATTAGAGCATTAGAAAAACAATAACAATGATATTTACAAAAGAAATAAAAACAAAGACAAATCATGAACAAATACAAAATATACTTAGTAATAATAATATAAAATAATATGTACATAAGATAACATAAAAATATATATGCAACTAATACATCATAAAAATACATATACAATTAATAATATGAGAAATACATACATAATGTAAAGTTAAAAATAATGTGCATAAAGTAGTTGAAATATAATATATATATATGTGTATTTATTCATAAGATAATATGTAAAAATGTAATATAGCATTAGAAATATACATATGTCATGTATAAAGATATAATATATGTCATGTATAAAGATATAATATTGAAAAGATACGTATACGTAATACATATGTAATAAAAACATGCATATATATATTATAGTACTAAAATATTTACATAATATATGCCTAGTAGAGATGATAATAATGTTTTAAAAAAACTATAAATATTACATAAATATACACACATATATGTATATATATAAAAAAATGTACGTAATGATAATAAAAAAAGGTACATACTATATATATGTACACATAATATAGTTGTAGCGACGTAAAAATTTGCTTTCGGTCGCTAATTGTGGCGATTTAACGAGAACTTGAAAACTGATGTTTGATTTTGAAATAAAAAGGGGAGTCGCCACCGATCTTTTTTCTTAGGTGTGATCAGACACCTAATAAATCGTCCTTTTTTGAAAAGAAATTTGATTCTTGAACAAAATTGACGGTCAGGTTTAGGTCTACGTCAAAATTCAGAGAAAATGGGGGTTTGGGAGTCGGTTACGCACGAGGAAGGTATTAGCACCCTCGTGATGCCCAAAATTGGTATCTTATTAAACAAGTGTTGTCTTAATTTTCAAAATTGCAAGTTCAAAGTAACATTTAATAGTGATCCGATCAAAACACGAGAAATTTTAGTTTTTCGATTTTTAGAAAGGTTGTTCCGTCTTTAACACGAGCCGACAAATTTCATCCAACAGAGCGATGAAATCTATGGCTTAATGTTAAATCGGTACATTGCCTTATTTATTAAAATTAATTAGAAAACAAGAATATGACTTTTTGAAGTAATGCAAAGCAATATTGATAAAAATAAAAAAATGAAAGAATATATTGAAGCAAATAATAAATGTGATAATAATTTTAAAAAATGATAAAAATGTATGTGATATTAAACGTAATAATAGTATCAAATATGAGAACACAATGAATATATATACGTAATAATGACATTAAAAATATGTATGTAAAATAGGAACGAAAAGGGTTTACATAATAATACTAATATGAGTACATAATATATATATACATAACATATTTAAAATGAACATATACAATATACATATATAACAGACCTGTACTAATAATAAGGATTATATTAAAAATATATATACGTATAATAAAATATATGTACTAACATTGGTAACAATAATAAGGATTATATAAAAATACCTACATGAAATAGTATGCGAAATACATACAATTAATTAAAATACATACATATGCGTATTACAATACATAAAAATAGAAACACACCATTAAAGATACATATATACATACATTCGATATATAAAACACATGCTAATATTAATAATGATGATAGGAGTAATGAAGATATATACACGATATGGTATAAAAATATATACATGGAATAGTAAAGAAATAATATATATAATATAAACATATATAATATATACATATATTAGAGATAATAATATGAAAAAGAATACTATTAGTACAATATATAAATACATACACGTAGACACATACATAAATATTAAGTGAAAAAATATATATATATACATTAGTACTAATAATATTATTAATAAATATAATAATAGTATATTAATAACAGCAATAATATAATAATGTGGTAAAATAATAATAATATAGATAGTAATATTGTGATACAAAAAGTTGCTATAATAATGAAATTATAAAAATAAAGTAATAGAACATTACTACATATATACATATATACATAAACTATACACTAATAAACAATAATGATGATAATAATAATAATAATAATAATAATAATAATAATAATAATAAAATTATAACAAGAACAAAATTAAAGTAGAATAACAGAAAAAGTAAAAAAAAGGACGAAATTGAATTGAAAAACTAGTTATTGGAGCCGATTTGAAATAAAAATAAAAAGAAGAGGACGAAATTATAAAACGCGCCTAACCTGGAGGGGCTAAAAGCACAATAAACCCCTTGGTCAAAACGCAGCGCAGCACGGGGGACCAAATTGAAAAGGGCTAAAAATTATGGGGCCAATTTGAAAATGAAAAAAAACTTGATTGTAAAATCCCAGAAAAGCGGAAGGGCTGAAAGCGCAATTAGCCCTTCCGCTTTAAAAAACACGCGGATCCTATTCGGAGGGGTCGGGTTGACCCGACCCAGGGCCAAAACGACGTCGTTTTTGTTTTAACCGGAGGGGACCAAAACGCACCGTTTTGGTCCCCTATAAAAGATAAAAATTTTTGAAAAAATTCATTTGAGAGGGGAAAGGAAAAAAAAAGAGAGAAAGAAGAGAGAAGGGAGTGGGAAGGGGTTCCCGGCTAGGCGGGCGGTCACCGGCCGATCGTCGGCCGCCGTCTGAAGCCGGCGCCGGCCACCGTGCACGGTGGCAAAAGAAGGTAAATTTCTAATATTTTTTTTGCTCTTTATTTACGTTTTTAAAATTGTTATGTTTATTTATATTTTTGTATTTATAAATGTACAAGGAGTAAATTCGAAAGTAAACACAGAGATAAAAATAAAAATATTCACCTTAAGGTTTTGATGTTGGTATTTGGTTGCTGGATGGATCTTATTTTTTGTATTTCCCCTTATATATTTCCGATCTGTTTGTGCTTGTATTGTTTTTGCTCTTTCTTTTGAATATTCGGAAAGAAAGAAAGAAAAAAAAATGCCCTCGTTACATTCGTTTTTTGTATTAAACCATATCCCCCCCCTTTTACATTGATTTTCATGGCTTTTTATAGCCTTACAATTTATTTTTTTATTAGTTTCTGTCTTGTCCCTTTTTGTCTTGCAGGAGCAGTTGAACGGTGGAGGTGATGGGGGCGCAGAGGGCAAGTGGCCGGTGCTGCAGGCTTTGGTGGCAGTGGCAGCACAAGTGGGAGCCAAACGGGGCTAGGGTTAGGGTTAGGCATTTTGTTTCTGATTTGGGTCTTGGGTGTTAGGTTATGGTTGTAAACGGGCTTGGGTTTTGTGGGTTTGGATAGGTTTAGTTATTGGGTTGGGTAAGGGTTGGCTGATGGGTTCAAATGGGTAGTTAGGTTAGTAGTATTTGGGTTTGGGTTGTAAATGTATATAGGCTGAGGGTATTTTGATGGGTTAAGGGCTTGGTGTGATGTAAGTGGGCCCGAGCAATTTGGGCTTCTACAATAGTTATTTAAGAGAATTTATACAATGTATAATATTAAGAATATATAACAATACGGTATTAAAAAAAATATGCATATATAACATAGTATTTAAGAATGTATACATAATATGATACAAAATTCATACATGGAATAGTATAAGGAACATATAACTAATGATATTAAATATATATACATAATATGTATAAAGTATATATAATATACCTACATTATAAGTGATAGTAAAAAAATTCATACATTATATAAGTATGTACATATATATATACAAAATAATATTAGAAATATACCATATAGTATTAGAAATATACATAATATATACATATTAGGAATAATAATAATAATTGTTAATGATATTACCTAAATATATTCATACATATATTAAATATATATATATAACAACACATGATAATAATAATAATAATAATGATAAGAATAATAACAATATTAATATTAATATTAATATACGCAATGTCAAATAAAATAATAAATAATATATTAAAAAGGCAAAAATAATATAGAAACTTAATTAAATCTGGAAAAAAGGACTAAATTCGAAGTAAAAATAAAGTTTTGGGGTGAATTTGAAAATAAAAGGAAGAGAAGGGGCTTATTTGAACACGCGAGAAATGTAAAGGGACCAAAAGCGTAATATTCCCAGTCATTAATGTAACGCCCCAATTTTCGGGAATTCTGTGAATGTTGGCAAAATTTCATGCTTTAATTTTGTCATTTGTGAGTGAAATTATGAAATAGGACCTATGTGAAAATGTTTGAAAATGCTATAGGCTAAATTGAAGTGACCAAATAAATAGGAGTGCAAAATAGGAGGATTTGCATGACAAACCTCCCATTTTACATGAAGTGGCCAGCCATCATGTTGTTGTAGACAAAATGTGGACTTGATATCCATAATTTATGGTACAAATTGATACAAATTGATAAGGGGTTAGGTAAATGTTCCATGATAATGGATTAGGTAAATGTTCCATGATAATGGTTCAGGTAAATGTTCCATGATGGGAATTTCATGTCTTTTGTATTAAAGAATTAAATGGATGAAATATGAAATTTTATTAAAAGAAAAAGGGGTGAAAAGAACAAAGTTTTGTCCATCTTTGTTCATCATAGCTGAAAGTTAGAGAAGAGAAAGGAGAGGAGAAAGCTCTTGAGTATTCGGTCATTAGGAGGAGGAAAATTGAAGGTAAGTTCTTGGTACCTTGCTTCTATTTTGAGGTTCATGAGTTCTTCTTGATTCTACCTTAACTCTTGAAGTATATTTTGATTTTTAGTTGTGTTGTGAGCATTTAGTCATGAATTAAAATGAAGGAAATGGTTGTTGTTTCATGTTCTTTTGAAGAAAAATGGAAGATAGGTGAAGTTGAGCCAAACAAATGAGCATGCATGTGCCTTAGATGTTAAAGGGAAAAATCAGCTAACATGTTGTGCTTGATGATTGATTGGTGATATACATGTTTAAATAACAAGCATGCAAGTTAGGTGTGAAAGAGTGATTTGGTAATAAATCTGCTTGGGACAGCAGCAGTAACGTGACTTTGGAAAATCACCATAAATTGTGGGAGATGAGTTAGAAGCTGCATAAATTATGTAATTAAAGCTCAATGAGTCTAGTTTCAAATGGAATAAACGAGAATATATTTTGAATTCTGTACAATGAGAAATTTGATTCGTAATGAAGAGTGGTCAGATTAGTCAAACAGTGAAACATGCGAAACTTTGATAAAAATCTGGTATTGATTGGCCAAACCAAAAATTCTGAAAATTTTATGGATATAAGATATATGAGTCTATTTTCAGGGAAAATTAATTGTACTAGATTTGGATTTTCGTAGCTCCAGTTATAAATAATTTAGTGACTGTTGCTCAGGAAGACAGCTTGTAGTGAAATTATGATTATGTGGTAAACATTGACAAAAATTTGTTAATGAGTTGCTTATTGATTTCTTATAAGCTTACTATGATCTGTAGGTGTGGTTGGCCGAATATTGTAAGGGGTTAATACGTAGTTTGTATTTGAATAGTTAGATTAACGTGTTAGTAATCCAATTGTAGGCGGTTCGTGTGTGGATCTCGTCAGCATATCGTCGCAAACAGGTGTGTAACTAACACCCTTTTTCTTAGTCTGGATCGGCAAAAGTCAAAAAGCCGAAAAGCCGAAAACCGATATTTTTTTTAGATTTGCGAGTGTGCGAATGCTCGTGAGGTAAATCGATTAATGTTTTTGGTAAGCTGCAAAATTTGGACTGCAAAGTGCATGATTTCTGTGCCCTCGATATTTTTGGGCTTAATGGGCCAAAATTGGAATGATGGGCCAACGAGCCCAATTCGGTAAGAACCCTCGGTACGTGATTCTGTTAGTACATGAAAGGTAGGAATATGCATGAAAAACCCTAAAATAGATAAATTACTGAAATGCTTTTAAAAGTGGAAAATTTACAGTTTTACCCCTAGGAGATAAATTACCGAAATACCCCTAGGGTTAAATTGACCTAAATGCATGTTTGACTGTTGTTATTTACTGCATGCCATGTTGTTATTATCTAATGCATGGGACTGAGATATTGACGGAGGAAGTACTGAAAGTGGCTTGTCCACGTACTGGAGGCTTTGCCTCAATTTACTGTTAACTGAGCAGCAAGGCTGCAACTGTGGAGTGTTGGGCTGGTTGGGTTGAGCTATTCCCCACATGGAGTGTATGGCTAGTACGGGTGGAGTGTAGTGGTTGGTGGGTTGAGTAGTCTCCCCAAATGGGCTTGCATATGTTTACTGATGTTGCATGTATTTTGAAATGGGCCTATGAGCCATACTGTTATCTGAATAAGGGGCTAAGGCCCAGTTTATTGTAATCTGAAAAGGGCTCTGGCCCAGTACCACTGTTACCTGAATGGGCTTAGGCCCAATAGGCTTGAGCTGACTTGGGCTTTGAATGGGTTTTCCTTACACACTGAGTTTCCCCAAACTCACCCCTTTTATTTTCATCCACGCAGGAAATCCCCAACCATAGTGGGCTTGGAGCTGTGAGGGAATTCGGAGTGGCCACCCGTTCTGAAAGTTTGATTTTCTTCTGGTGAACTGGACATCCTTTTATTTACGTTGAAGTTTTGGGTTTTTAAATGTAATAAGGCCGCTTAATTATTTTTGATGGTTTTAATATGTATTACTAAGATAGGTATTATTTATTTTAACTGTTGAAATTGGATAGCTTTAGGGCGCATTTTCAAAAACAACAATTGATTTCAAAATAACACGACAACAAGCAAAGCTTCCGCAATGAAAGTATTTTCCAAAATTAATCACTTTTCCTAAAAATGACTTAATCAAATCGGTTTCCTAGAAATATCCATGACGTTAAGGTGTGGAAATGGCGGTATGCATGTCTAGGATTGGATCTGAAGGGAGCTTGGTACTTAAGCAGTCCAATGGACTCACCACCTCTTTTCCGGTTTCCTACCTGGTGCACAGCTTCCATTCACTTTAACCTATAATGAAATTATCTTTTAAACACTAAGTAAGTTTTTCTGGATCAACAATATAAAATGTTTTGAACGCTTCGATGTGGCATGTCGGATCCGGTCATAAAGACTGGGCCGGGTTTGGGGTCCTACAATTAAAACGCTGCGCATGCACGGGGACTAAATTGAAAACATCAAAAAATTATGTGGCCAAATTAAAAACATGAAAGACTTAATTGCAAAACATTTTAAAAGCGGAGGGGTTAAACGCGCAAATAACCCCTCCCTTAAAAAAACACGCCGATCCTAGTGGGTCGGGTTAGGTTGGTCCGACCCAGGGCAAAACGACGTCGTTTTATGCCCTGGGTCTTTAACGCAAAACGGAGCCATTTTCGATTAGTATAAATAAGCTAAAAATCAGAAAAAAAAATTCATTTGGAACAAAAATCAGAGAAAAAAAGGGAGAGGGGGAGGGCTGAGCGATTTCCGGTCATAGACAGGTCACCAATCCGGTCACCGGACCTTCGCCGGCGCCGGCGCCGGCCACCGTAAGATTTTTTTTATTTTTTTTACTTATTTATTTTATTATTTCATTATATTTAAATAGATAAGGGTGATAAAATAAATTTTAAAACGAAAATAAAAGTAGAAAAAAAGAAATCACCTTTAGGCTTTTTTAGCTTCTGATTCTTCGATCTTTGGGGTTTTTTTTTTGTTCTCTATTTCCTTGATTTTGGGTTGATTTTCTTACTCTATATACTGAATTTTTTTTTGAAAATATATGTATGTATTGACAAAAAATCCAACCTTTTACAAAGCTTTTTAATCGGCTTTTATAGCCTATCTTTTTTTACAAGTTGTTTTCTTTTTCTACTATTCTGTCTTTTCTTTTTACTGCTTGCAGGTGCGGTCGGTGGAGGACACGATCGGTGGAGCGGCGCTGGTCAAATGGCGGTGTTAGGGGCAGGTGGGGGTTAGGTCGGCGGCTGACTTTGGCAGAGGCAAGTGGGGAGGCACACCTAAGGGGCTAGGGTTTCTGACTTGTTTTGTGTGACTTGGGCTATTAGGGTCAGATTGGGCTTGGGTTAGAAATTAGGTCAATATTAGGCTGAGGGTGTTTGGGTAATTGGGTTGTATTGGGCCAACCGGGTTTAAGTTTATAAATGGGTCTTGTGGGTAATGTATTTGGGTTTAGGGGTAGTTAGGTTTAATTGAAATGGGCTTGCAGATTGGGCTGATGGTTGTAAGTGGGTTTTAATTGTAATTGGGCTCGGGCAATTTGGGCTTTTACACTCAAATACCGAATGTTGCCTTTATTTTAAACCAAATTCTTATTTCGAGGTGACAAAATGTCATACCTAGTAAGTTAGGGCACAACACCTCGTACTTCTGAGAATAAGCATTTTTAAGACTCGTATCGCGATTTTTGAAAGAATATTCCGTTATTTAGGTTAAATGAGAAAAATTGAAACCCAGTAAGTTAGGGCACGATTGTCTCGAATTACCAAATACGGAATATTACTTTTATGAAAGGATTATTTTGAGGTATCGAATAAAAAATATAATGCGATTTAAGAGGATTATGTCGTTACTTAGATTAAACAAGAACAACTGAAACCAGGGTTGCTTAAAATATCTGCCTAACATCCCAATAGTGTATACAAGATTCCATTGTATACAAACTTGAGCATACATTAGACTTTCCACTGCTAAAATGTAAAAAATCTAATGTATTTTTGTAATCTTAATATCATTCTTAGGGCATTGATTGAGGTTGTACTTATTATTGACAAGCAGTATGTCATTAACATATAAAACCAAACATAAAACTTTAACATATAAAACCAAATATAAAACTTTACTCCCACTAAACTTATGGTATAAACGATTATCAACAAATTTCATCTCTAAACCGAATGAGATAATCATTTGGTAAATTTTGTAATATTATTGACGAGAATGCTACTTAAGCCCATAGATGAAGTTCTTTAATTTGCAAATCATTACTTTTGTATCATCAGACACAAAGTTTTCTAATTGCACCATATAAATGTATGATCAATGTTACCATTGAGAAACCATTAACTTAATATTCATCTGATGTAGCTTGAGGTCAAAATATTCCACTAAAGCCATTATAACCATTTCTCTAGTGGACTTTTTAATGACATTCATTCTTGAGGTTGTTGAGTTTCTTCTTCTGGAACAATTACGTCATCTTGAATAGGGAGTTGTTTAACATTGTCTTATTAAGGTTCTAGATTCACTTCTTAATCAATGATAGGTATGAGAGTCTAAACATCATCAAAAGTGATAGTAGGAACTGAGTTAGAATCTAATTCCTCCTCAAAAGCAATGTTTCTAACCTTATTTCTCCCCCCAAACTCAACATCCTCAAAGAATGTTGCAATTCTTGTCTAAAAAATATTCCTAATTGTGGGATCATAAAATTCATAGCCCTTAGATTGCTCAGAATTTCCTTAACCCTTAACTTTACAGACATTAAAGAAGTCATAAGTGATGTCATTTAAACCTTATCGTTTTTAGCAAAACATTTCTCAATTTCATCAAGGAAACCTTGGCCTGAGTAATCTTTTCAGATTCTATGCCCTTAAAGGCTTCTAAAATGTTGTGCTTCATGATCATTAGACTCATGCAATTTGAACGATTCCACCTCTCAAAATCTCTTTTAACATAGGGGGTGCTTTCTGCAGTGAGAGGTGCGAGTAGTTCTTCCTTTAGTGCAAGGTCTATGTTCATATAGCCAAGCACTATAAGTAAGTGCCTTTTACATTCATTGAAATTAGCCCCATTAAGTATGGGTATAGAATTTATATTAGCAGATATTGTGGCAGTAGAATATGAATTAGCTGAATATAGAACAAAAAATAAATAAAAATAAGCTCAAATCAATATTCATAGTAAACAATAAATTCAGGATAATGGCTAATCCCATCTCAAGATACCAAACACAACATTAATATTAAGTATTTGGACAGTAATATTAACAGTAAGTGGTACTCTTGTTGTAGCAATCAAACATTGACAATAAACTATGTCAAACAATGAATTAATCTTTGGACTAACATATTGCTCACATAAAATACCTTATAATTGTCACACATTTATCACCACAGATGTCATTGTAATTCTGCCAAATATTAACTTACCTTTGGGTAAATTAATAAACGCATGAATCACAAAAACATATAATCATCTTAATATTTCAAATAAACTAATCTATACAAAAGAGGTCACTTTGGCGGCATTTTGTTTCAACTAATTTATTTAAAATATTAGACATCCTTAATTAAAATCCAAAATCTGAATTTATTTGCTTCAAAATATTTACCTTAATTTCATCTTTCAATCAAATTAAAAGATAATGATAAATATATATATATCCCAAAACAACATACAATGATGTTGGCAAATATAATAATAGTTGAATAAATCATAAACCATAAAAAACTTCACATAAAACTTCAAATTTAAACCAAAATAGTTTGAATAAAGGTAAACCTCCTCTTAAGATATCGGACACTCCATTAATATTTCATCTTTGGCTAAAATATTAATTTGTAAGTGATATCTTGGTGTAGTAATCAAACATTGACAATAAGAGCATGTCGAATAATAAATCTTCCTTTGGGCCAATTGATTACTCACATGTAGAACCGAATAACCGTCACATGTTTATCACCATAGTTGCACATGTAATATTATTAACCTTCACTTGGGCCAATCAATATTAACATAACTTAAGTTACATGCACACAAACTTTTATATTTTAAAACAAAATAATTTATACAAAAAAAATCACTTTGGTGACTTTTTGCTTCAATTAAGTTATTTTAAAATATATATAAACATACTAATATTTAAATTTAAATTTCCCCAATAGTCAAATACCAAAACTAATTTTTTATTGCTTTATAGACTCTGAAATAACCCAAAATAAGTTTGTCTTAATAATGCAATAAAAAAACCGAAAACCTTAATTTTTTTGACTATTTCCTTTTCTTTTTTTTTTTGGTTCTAAAATCATATATCAAAACCAAACAGAAATAATGTAGTGGTTCAAAGCCAAATAATTAACAAACACATGTATTCATAACTTTGGCATGGATAAAAACACCAAAACAATTCACGCATATACATGTATTCATAATCAAATAGAAAAACTTACCCTGAATTTACCATGTAAATCCAAAGTTGTATTTATGATTAAACAGATATTCACATAAATACTTGAAAAATATTTTCAAGCCAATAAATCTCAAAAAAAAAACATAATAGTTGGCATATCCCACAATTCATACAATAAACCATATCATCATAATTTAACCAAATATTTGGAACCATAAGATGCCAAAACCTAAAATTATATAACCAAATTTAAAACCAAAATATTTAAATATGTATATAGTTGACATGAATTTGCACCAAAGCACCCATAAAATTGTATATATAACCATAACTTCAATGATATCCATTAAAACTTAATTTCACCAATTAAACTATAAAAGATATGTTATTGAATAATGATTATAGACACCTGTTCACACAAACTATAATCATGCATTAATCCTCAAAATCATTGATATGCATATAATATATATACACACACAAATATAAAAATAATACTGGCTTGCCTTACATATTTAATGTAAACTCAAATTTATATTCATGACTAAAAACATTATTATAAAACTTCTTTATACTCACAAATACTTAAAAAAAATCCATAACCACAAAATATAAAAAGAATCCCAAATTATATAAAAGTCTTTATATGCGCAACTACTTATGAAAATTCATAGCCACCATATTTAAAAAAAATAATCCCAAATATTTTAATTTTAGTCAGATTCCATAAAGACTAAAACTTACATAAAATAATTATAAAAAAAACCAAAAGTAATTATTTGTATATATGAATAGAATTCAATGGTGAATATAATTTATCATAAATAAAGATAAAAGATGATGATCCATATATATTCAACTACAAACAGAAAATTTAAAACAAATAGTACCAAAAAATATATATCTTATCAAGTGAACAACTTTCAAAGCCAATTATACAACCCAATTGGAATTCTTCAATTGCAAAAAAGTTGTAAGTCTATAATTTTAATTTAATAATGACTTTACCAAAACTTATAAAATAATTGTGTGAAAAGAAGAGAAAGAAATCTCACAAATCAATTTTTATCAATTGATTATAAATAAATATATAAACCTTCATCTTTCGAATAGCATATGTAAATATTAAACTAGAGTATATTTATAAAACTTTAAAACTTTATTTAAAAAATCAAAGCCCAAAAATTTATCAAGAATCTCAAATATTCAACATACTATATAATTAAAATATCAAATCCATAAAATTAAAAAAAGAAAAACGAATCAATCCAAAATTAATAAATAATCAATTCATTCTCAATGATTCAATATGATAAAGCTCTGATACCACTTGTTAGATTTTATAAAATAAATTTACAATATAACTTAATAATCCAGGATCTGTCATGTCAAATCATTAAGAATAAATTAAGAACAAAACTAGATGCGGAAGCATACCTAAATCCATGGATTCCTTGAAACTTTCTGGAACTTGGGGATTTGATCTTCCAAATTAGCAAAAATTCAGAGAATATCTGCTCTCTCTTTCCTAATGATGGAATATTAGAAAAGATATCTTGTGTATAATTTGGGGACCATAACCCTAATATTTATAACCTTAGCATATTAGTTCTAATCAAATTCTAGTTAGCCCATCATTAATTAGAATTTGATTAGAAGAGTATCTACACATATTTGACCCATACTTTATTTAATAATTAAAAGCCCAATAAAATTCTAACCAAATTAGATCACTTTTAATTTGGGCTAACCTATCATGATAGTAAATAATAACATGTAATTATCCTTATTATATATGTGATGTCTAAATTTTCCAACAGAAACTTGTTTTATTTTAGAAAACATAATTACATGCATCGAGTAAAGAACCAACATAATCATAATCACATGGTGAAATGAGAAACAAATCGCAGCATTAACATGCATAATAATAACAAAGGTGATGATATGAACAATAATAATAATGACGAATAATGTAAATTTACAGATATATTGAGACATATATGAATAAACGAATAAACGTAATGCCTAAAGCGTAATAATAGCGAAAATATGAATGAATAAGAAACATAAATAACTAAGTAATGAGAAAATAAGTAAATAATAATAATAATAATAATGCAATGATAGTAAGAAAAAAAATAGTGATAACAATAATATGTCAAATAATAAGAATTAATAATAATAATAGTAACAATAATTTTGAAAAATAGTAGTGTAATAAGATGGTAATAAAGAAGGAATAACAATATGTTGATAGTATGTATTAAAATTAACAGTAATAAAAAGTGATAGTAGTGAAATACTAATAACAATATATACTAATAATAGCAATAATATGAAAAATGAGAAATAACAATACACGAATAGTAATGGATTGCTATGATAATGGTAAATATTGATAATAATAATAATAATAATAATAATAATAATAATAGTAAGAATATACAATATATAGTATTAGAGGTAAATACATAATACATACATATTAGAAATAATCATAATATTAAAAAATAACTATTAATAACTATATAAATAGATATATAGTAGTAGTATATACATGATATAGTTTAAAAAACATAAACATAAGATAATATGAGAAATAAAAATATATAAATGATATAGTATTAAGATATATGCATAACAATAAAAATACAATATTAAAAGATATATACACGTAATATATAAAAAATGTATCCGTATTAAAAAATATATACATAATAAAAATACAATATTTAAAATATTTACATAGTATATGCATGCTAAAAAATAATAATAATGTTTAAAAAATAACTATTAATTATATTACATAGATATATACATATATATTAAAATGAATACATGATAATATTAAAAGTATGTACACAATATATATAATATTTATAAAAAAAATACATGATATAATGTTAATATGTATATGCATAATACGGAGTATAATATATGTGTATCTATTAAAAGAATACATATGTGACATACAAATACATTGACAAAAAAACAATAAAAACTATTAATAATACTATATAATATATATACACATAAGTATTAAGTAAAAAAAATGATGAAAAGCTAATAAATAAAAAAACATAAAAATAATAACAGTGATAAAATATAATAGTATGAAGAATATTAAAATTAAAATAAAATAATGAGAAAAAGTAAAAAGAGGGACGAAAATCGAAACAAAAACAAATTTTGGGGCGAATTTCAAAAGAAATAAAAAGAAAACGACCAAATTGCAACATGCGTGCAACCTAGGAGGACTGAAAATGAAATATTCCCCCATCCTAAAATGCAGCGTGTTGCCGAGGGCCAAATTGGAAAGCGGGACAAATTCCAAGGCCGAATTTAAAGTAAAAAAACTTGATTGTAAATACATGAAAAAGCGGAAAGGCTAAATGCGCAAATAGCCCTTCCGCAAAAAAACACGCGGATCTTTTCCCAGGCGGGTCGGGCGGACCCGTTTTACACCAAAACGACGCCGTTTTGGGTGTTGAGTGTTTGCACCAAAACGACGGCATACCAGGGGCCTTTAAAAGTCACAATTTTTTTTTTGAAATTTCATTTCTGCTGAGTTGAGGGAAAAAAAGAGAGAGAGATGGGGGGTTTTCTCTCTGGAGAAAATCCAGACCTGGCCAGGGGGTCCGGCCATTGCCCCGCCGTGCGCCGCCTTCGCCGGCCACCGCATGCTGTGGCCGAAATTCAAAAAAGGTATCCTTTTTTATTTTATTTTTATATTTTTTTATGGTTTATATACGTATGAACTTGATTAAATAGATTCAAAAATAAATAAATAAATAATGGGGTAAAATCACCTTTGGCCTTTCGATTTTGATTCTTGGTATTTTGGTTTCCGATTTGGGATATTCTCCTGCTTTAGGTATTGTTAAAATCTATGTTTTGTGTTTAAGTCTATTGATATAAAAAAAGTCGAAACTACAATGGCCTTCGATTTTGCTCTTTATAGCCCTTTTACATGACTTTTATATTTTTTATTGTCTTTTCTTCATCTACTTTGCAGGTGAACGGCGGTGGAGACAGGTGCCACTTGCACTGACAATGTGATTGGGGCGGTTGGAGTCGTTTGAAATTTTGCTGTTTTTTTTGTTATGGTTTGGGCAACATTGTTTTGGGCCTAGTGGGTTTAGGGTTTGATTTGTTTGGGCTGGGGCTATAATGGGTTTTGGGCAGGTAGATTTGGTTTAATTTGGGTTTTGGGAGTTGGGCTGTGAGGTTATATTGGGCTCGGGCAAGGATTGGGTTGTACAACTGCCCCTCTTTGCTTGTCGTCGTGTAACAAGAACAGAGCAAAGACTTTCGAAAGACCAATCTTGTCCGGTCTTGAGTCTTCACTTCTTTGGTGCTCCTCTTCCTCTTGTAACATCGTTCAGCCTAGTGCATCTTGTTGTTTTAATCCGCTCCACTACAACTTTAGTGAGATAGGGTTTATTTTGATCCGCTCTGCTGCAACTTCAGAGAGATAAGATCTGTTTATTCATAGCTTCAATCTGCTCCACTGCTACTTCAGGGAAATAAGATTTGCTATCTTCAGTCTGCTCTACTGCAGCCTCAAGGAGATAAGACATGTGACTTCAATCTACTTTGCTGAAACTTCAAGGAGATCTTCTGTGGCTTCGAGCCACTCCAACGCCATTTCAAAGAGAAGAGATTTGTAATTTCCAGCCTGTTACCCTACTACTTAGGGGGTTAAGGCCCATGCGTCGTTGATCTGCTCTACTACTGCTTAGGGAGACAAAGACTTGTAACTTCAATCTACTCCGCTGAAACTTCAAGAAGATCTGCTGTGGCTTCGAGCCTCTCCAGTGCCATTTCAGAGAGAATGGATTCATAGCTTCGATCTGTTTCCCTACTGCTTAGGGTAATGAGATCTACAAATCTTCAGCCTGTTACCCTACTGCTTAGGGGGTTAAGGCTTGTCACCTTTGATCTGTTTCCCTACTGCTTAGGGGGTTAAGATCTGTGAATTCAACCGGTTACCCTACTGCTTAGGGGTTTAAGGTCTGTAAATTCAGCTTACTACCCTACTGCTTAGGGGTTAAAGCCCATCACCTTTGATCTGTTTCCCTACTGCTTAGGGAGTTAAGATTTGCAATTCAGTCTGTTACCCTACTGCTTAGGGGTTTAAGACCCTTCATCTTCGATCTGTTTCCCTACTGCTTAGGGGGTTAAGATCTGTAAATTCAGCCTGTTACCCTACTGCTTAGGGAGATAAGGCTTGTGAATTCACCGATTCTACTGCACCGTCCTCTTAGGAACATGATCTGTAAAACCAGTTTCATGCATCTATGTTTATGCCAAATAATTAGGATGCTATGATTGAAATGAATCAAATGCTCTTAACTAAATGTGATGCTTAGGATGCTGTGATCGAAATGAATCAAATGATCCTAACTAGATGTGTTACGGATGATCTATGAATGCACAAGTGTAGCATGTTGTGAGAATGAATCCCTTTTTTTAATGTACGGGTTGTCATTTCTATTTGTTCATTAAGGTTCGATCATTAAAATGGTGCCCCGTCTTCTTGTTCAGCTTAGATCTTTGAACAGAAAACCCGCAGAGGTAGTCTCAATTTAAACTCTTTCTTCTCAAATGTTTCCAATCTTTAAGTTTTGTTAATTCTAAATAATAGCCTTGTTTTAGGTTCCTGTACTATTTAGAGACTTTCAGAGTTATATGCAGAACTCTTTTTGCGAAAATGACTTTAGTTCATTAATCATCATTTCAATGCACAATGCTTGAAAAAGATCATAACGATGACAGAGCTGAAATTTGTCAGAAACAAAATTTGAAGGGAGTAGATTAATCATGGACAACAAATATTGCTGGAATACAAAATGAATAAGAAGAAAATAGGCGCCCTAGATATAGTAGCATGAGCTTCTCCGTACGAACTTCTTGAGGATTCCCTTTTTAAGCTCAATATGTGTTTAAGAGGGTACTCTTGTAGATGCCCCAAGATGTAACATCTCTCCTCCTTGTTAATTTAGGTATCGTAGGACTGCCGGATGCCCTACCTTTAATCAAAATTTGAATCACCCTTCATGGGTTTTCAATTCAAAATCCCTTTGGTCTCAAGGTGCCTTTTGCGAGTTTTCACCTTGACCTCTCCATTTTTTTTAGGCGAAGTATTTTTTAACCGAATCTGAATTCATGGGATTAGGTAAAGTTCTACCGTCCATTTCAGCCAATATCAATGCTCTTCTAGAAAAGGCTTTCTTCACCACATAAGGTCCTTCCCAATTCAACATCCATTTTTCTCTGAAATCCTTTTGTATAGGCAGGATCTTTTTCAACAATAGGTCTCCCTCGTGGAATTCTCTAGAACAAACCTTTTTGTTGTAAGCTCACATCATTCGCTTTCGGTACATCTGACCATGACGGATAGCCCTTAGCCTCTTTTCTTCAATCAAATTCAACTGATCGTATCGGGACTGGATCCATTCTGCTTTGTCCAACTTTACTTCTGACAAAACTCTAAGGGAAGGAATCTCAACCTCGATAGGTAGAACTGCCTCCTTCCATAGACCAATGAGAAAGGCGTTGCCCCGGTGGAAGTCCTGACAGACGTTCGATAAGCAAAGAGGGCAAATAGTAGCTTTTCATGCCAGTCTTTATAAGTCTCAGTCATTTTTCCCACAATCTTTTTGTTTTTCTTATTGGCTGCTTCGACTGTACCGTTCATTTTTGGGCGATACAGTGACGAGTTGTGGTGTCTAATCTTGAACTACCTACAAACCTCTGCTATTGTACTGTTGTTCAAATTCAATGCATTGTCAGATATGATCCTTTCTGGCATTCAATATCGACAAATGATTTCCTTTTTTAGGAATTTGCTAACTTCCGATTTAGTTACATTGACATATGAAGCGGCCTCTACCCACTTGGTGAAATAATCGATGACCACAAAGAAGAAACGATGCCCATTTGAAGCTTTTGGTGAAATTGGCCCAATCACATGCCCCACATCGAGAAAGGCCATGGAGAAGTCATAACATGCAGAGGTGAATGAGGCACATTAATCTTGTCTCCATAGATTTGGCACTTATGGCATCTTTTGGCGTAGTTAATACAGTCTCCTTCCATGGTGGACCAATAATAACCAAACCTCATAATTTGCCTGGCCATTGTAAAGCCATTAGCATGCGTCCCACAGATGCCCTCATGGACTTCTTCCAAAATTTTCTTAGCCTCGATAGCGTCTACACATCTTAACAGTACCTGATCCTTCCTTCTCTTGTATAGGATCTCCCCGTCCAAGACGTAGTCATTGGCCAGTCTTCTCAACGTTCTTTTGTCATTCTCAGTAGCTTGGTCGGGGTACTCACGATTCTTCACATACCGCAGGATATCGTGGTACCAAGGGTGATCATCATTTTATTATTCTTCTTCAAGGTTGTAACAATGAGTCGGAGCCTCATAAATGCTCATTTAGATTGGTTTCACATCTTCTTGCTTATTCACCTTGATCATAGAAGCTAAAGTTGCCAGGGCATCAGCCATCTGATTTTCTTCTCGCAGGAGGTAGCAGAAGACAATCTCATCAAACTCTCTAATTAATTCAAGCATCAGCCTTCGATAATTGATCAACTTGGGGTCTCTCGTCTCCCATTCACCTTTGAGTTGATAAATCACTAGCGCAGAATCCCCATATACCTCTAACACCTTGATTTTACGTTCTATGGCCGTGCATATTCCCATGATGCATGCTTCGTATTCTGCCATATTGTTCGTGCTGTCGAAATCCAATTTACTAGTGCAGGGATAATGATCTCCGTTCGGGGATACCAGGACGGCCCCGATTTCATTACCCACAACATTTGATGCTCCGTCAAAGTTTAGCTTCCAAGGATGACCTTCTTGAGGGTCTTCTTCAGTGGTTGCTATGTACATTAGATCTTCATTTGGGAAGTCAAAGTTCAGAGGCTCGTAGTCCTCTAGGGCTCTACTAGCTAGAAAATCTGCTATTGCACTCCCTTTTACAACTTTCTAGTTTACGTAGACAATATCAAATTCGGAGAGTAGAATTTGCCATCGGGCCATTCTTCCGTTTAAAGCAGCTGACTCCATCAAGTACTTCAGAGGATCCAGTTTAGAAATCAGACAGGTTGTGTGATACAACATGTATTGTTTCAGTCTTTGGGTTGTCTAGATTAAAACACAACACAACTTTTCAATGAACGAGTATCTCGTCTCACACTCAGTAAACTTTTTACTGATGTAATATATCGCTCTTTCTTTCCTTCCTGATTCATCGTGTTGGCCAAGCACGCATCCCATAGAATTTTCAAATACCGCCAAATATAGTATCAATGGCTTATCTAGACTAGGTGGTGTCAACATTGGGGAATTAGACAAATATTGCTTAACTTTGTCGAAAGCCTTCCGGTATTCCTCGTCCCAAACACCAGGGTTGTATTTCTTAAGGAGACGGAATATAGGATCACATTTCTTAGTTAGTTGTGAAATGAACCGAGCGATGTAATTTAATCTTCCTAAGAATTCTCGAACTTCTTTTTGAGTACGCGGTGGAGGTAACTCTTGTATGGCTTTGACTTTATCTGGGTCGATCTCAATCCCTTTTTCGCTGACTACGAATCCTAGTAGCTTTCCTGACCTGGCCCCGAAGGTACATTTTGCTGGATTAAGTTTCAGTTGAAATTTCCTAAATCTCAGAAACAATTTCCTCAAGACTTGCACATGCTCCTCTTCTGTCCAAGATTTGGCGATCATGTCGTTAACATAGACTTCAATTTCTTTGTGCATCATATCATGGAACAAGGTTACCATGGCTCTCTGATACGTTGCTCCCGCATTTTTCAGTCCAAACGGCATCACCTTATAGCAAAATGTTCCCCACATGGTCACAAATGTGGTCTTATTCATGTCTTCAGGATGCATCTTTATCTGATTTTACCCTGAGAAACCATCCATAAAGGAGAAAAGTGAGTAACTTGTCGTATTGTCCACTAAGGTGTCGATATGAGGTAACGGGAAATTATCCTTCAGGCTGGCTCTGTTCAGATCCCTGTAGTCCACACACATTCGTACTTTTCCATCTTTCTTAGGGACGGGGACAATATTGGCTACCCATTCTGAGTACTTAACCACTTGTAAGAAACCAGCATCGAATTACTTCTTGACCTCCTCTTTCATTTTCAACAAAACATCGAGCCTCATCCTTCAAATCTTTTATTGAACTGGCTTGCATTCCTCTTTGATGGGGAGCCTATATACCACAATGTCAGTACTTAGCCTAGGCATATCTTGATATGACCATGCAAAGACATCCTTAAACTCTTGGAGTAACTCAATAAGGTCCCGCTTGGTCTCTATGGTAATGTAGGCTCCGATCTTTACTTCCTTCTTTTCTAGCTCATCTCCCAAGTTCACGACTTCTATTGTCTCTTTGTGGGGTAGAATCTGTTTCTCCTCGTGTTCTACCATATTTAACAACTCAGGGGATAAGTTACAGTCTCCGTCATCCTCAAAGTCCTGAGATCCCTCTAGACATGTATCTCGCTCAAAAGGAGACTCTGAGTTAGTAACAACGTCACTCATATCGTTGATATCTGGAGACCTGTTGTAGGTGTGAAGGAAGATACAAAGAACAAAAGAATCTAAGAACAATGATATGTATGGTATGACTATGAATGAAAGAATAAAAGAATATTTGCACGGAATAAGACAAAAGGATGTATTTCATTGAAATAACGATTTTGAACATAAGCCTATTTCACAAAAGGACACTTATTACTCCAAGGCCTAAAGCAATAGGTGTGTTTTGGACATTACTCAGTTAGTTCTAAAGACTACAGGAATCTCTTTCGTAGTCCAATTATTCAGAACACTTCCCGGCTCATAGGGGCGAATGCTCGACAAATACTTTACTCCAGTTCCTTCTTCATATGTGGCGTTGATGTCCAAATTTTCCATCATTCCTTCCATGATTTCCTTTCCCAATGTCTTCCGTTCGGGGTGAATGATTCCTCCAGACACAAAAGTCATGATTCCTCCAGACATAAAAGTCTTTGAAATATGGGGGAAGATCATCGGTTCCCATTTGATTTCTCCCCCGCTCAATCGCGCTTTCTTTCTCTCTTGCTTCTTCTCAAGTTCCTTCTTTCTTTGTTTCGTGCCCTGTTTAAATCCTAACCCAAAACGGTCTTGTTTGTCCTTCATCATTGGTACATTAATCCTTCCCTGGAGGTATCTCTCGAGTCCTCTTCCGGGTAGGGCCCCTTTTTCAACAGTTAGCCGTAGTCCCATTCTTGTAGTCTCAGATAACCTGGGCATTGGAATCCTATTTCCTTCGGTGATGAATGTCGCATTCACAAACTCTAAAGACAGAAAAGAGCATTCGATTGCTTCATCATTTGCCTCTAGATATGGGGCATCACTGGTTATTACTGCGATGATGTCCTCTTCAGTATTGATCGTTACTAGCCGACCTTCAACCACTAATTTCAACTTTTGGTGCAGCGATGAAGGGACTACCCCTGCTGAGTGTATCCATGGCCTCCCTAATAGGCAATTATATGAAGGCTTAATGTCCATGACCAGGAAATCTACCTCGTACGTGCTCGGTCCGATTAAGAGAGGTATTTCAATTCTCCCCATTACCTTCCTTTCCGTGCCATCAAATGCTCTCACTACATTTTGGCATGTCTTCATATGGGAACTATCCACTGGCAACCTACTCAGCGTAGATAGGGGTAGGATATTTAGTGCAGACCCATTGTCAATCAATACCCCCGGTAATGTGTACCCTTTACAGCGAGTCATGATGTGCAAAGCTTTAGTCGATCCTTGCCCTCCTAGCGGTACTTCATCGTCATTGAAGAATATAAAGTTGTCGGCACTTATATTGTTGACTAAGTGGTCCAGTTTTTTCTCAGAGATATCGTTAGCAACATAAGTTTCATTTAGCACCTTCATCAACGCGCTATGATGGGTTTCAGAGCTTAAGAGTAAGGCCAGCACCGATATACGAGCTGGCTGCTTGTGCAACTATTCTACACACTATATTCGCTGTGCTTTAAAAATTTTAAGAATTCCTTTGCTTCTTTTTCAGTCATTGATTCATTAACAGTTGGTTCAAGTCTCGCCGGCTTCTCTTTATTTTGCTCAATTGCCAATGATTTTCCTTTAACCTGCTTGACTTTTGTGTTTGGGGTATAACGCCTTCCACTGCACATATAAAAACCCTCGTCTTGACCTTCCTCTGATGTATTAATCGAGATCTCCTCTCATGGGATTGTCACATTGCAGCTATAGTTCCATAGTACCCTTTTGCTATCTTTATAAGGGAAAGCAACGGGCTTCTGGCTTACGACTTTTGGCGTAACTTGTGCTCCAGCTTCATTCATTCTCGGAAGCGATATGATAACCACTGGGTGGTTGAATTTGTAAACATCCTTCATCGACCCCTTTTCGGAGGCACACACATCTGTTCCTTCTGGGCTCCCGACATATTTAAAGAATTCCAGTTCTTTATTATCCATCAATCTTGGTAACAAAGCCCTGAATTCGCTGCATTTCTGTATCTACTTTGCATGACTTTTATATTTTTTATTGTCTTTTCTTCATCTACTTTACAAGTGAACGGCTGTGGAGGCAGGTGCCACTTGCACTGACGATGTGATTGGGGCGGTTGGAGTCAGAAGACCCTAGGTGCGCCGCACCTAGGGTTTGAAATTTTACTATTTTTTTTGTTATGGTTTGGGCCACATTATTTTGGGCCTAGTGGGTTTAGGGTTTGATTTGTTTGGGCTTGGGCTGTAATGGGCTTTGGGCAGGTATATTTGGTTTAATTTGGGTTTTGGGTAGTTGGGCTGTGAGGTTATATTGGGCCCGGGCAAGGATTGGGTTGTACAATATCTATTTTGTGTTAATGGAAAAAGGTGAGGAAGTTGGAAATGTTGATAGCAGTGCTGGTGTTTGTGAAGGCTGGATGTTTCTTTAGGGAAATGAGTTACGTAAAGTCCCCAGCATCTGGTGTCATTAAGGGCATGTTTGTGCCTATGCTTGCCGACCAAGGTGCCATTGCTCTCTTGGGTGCCCTATTTATGTCAGAAGCAATGATTATTTTTATATTTGTTTCTCTAAACATCGCCTTACTTTAAACACCTACACAGTAACAATTTGTTGTCAATGTGAACAGACACAATTTGTTTCTCCATTCAACGCTGGTGCTTCCGGATAAGTACCCAACCCCGTTCATGGGGTCAACGTAAGTCCAAATATGCAAATTAAACAACAATCTAGTAATTGCAATGCTTAATTTAGTTTTGATCTCTTCTTCTTTTTTTCCCTAACCACTAAGCCTTTGGTGTACGTTGTCTATATTGTGATCATCAGGATGCATGTAGATATTTCTTGATAGAGAGTAGCTTTGCCTTGTTGGTGGCATTTTCTATCAACGTTGCAGTTGTCTCAATTTCGGGCGCCGTCTACTTCACCGATAATCTCTCCAGCGAAGACCACCATCATTGCAACGATCTCAACCTCAACTATGCTTCTTTTCTTCTTCAGGTCCCAATTTACTACCTCATTAATATTCATTACCCTAAACCAAAAATATATATATGAAATTTAAAGGTTAAAAATATTGCTAATTAACAATCCCAAAATCTATGATTTTTGGCCGTTGCAGACTGTTTTTGGAAAATCAAGCTCAACCCTTTTTGCCATTGCACTTCTTGCCTCGGGGCAAAGCTCTACCATCACAAGCACCTATGCAGGACAATTTATCACGGGGTTTTGCTCAAACAAAATATTTATATTTAGGATCACCTTAATTAGTAGTTATTAACTAGTCTTCGTTAATATGTTGCCTTTCATTTATGTCAAGGTTTTTTTTAATCTTAAAATGAAAAAATGGGCCAGCCGACTAATTATCACTGCATCCATAGGAAAATATCCAACATTGATTTATTGATATTACAATCATTATTAATTTTATGATTTTGATCTATTTAAAATACCATGACAATTCTGTGATTTATTTGAGGTAAAGTGATTGTAGTTTCGATGATTGATTTTGTAGATGATTCTTTCATTTGAGCTATCATTTGCTTTGATCCCACTTTGTAAATTCAGTAGCAGCTCAACCAAGCTGGAACCATATACTAACTCCAAAATCGTAAGTAATCAGCTCAACCAAGCTTTTTAACGAACTAATATTATTACAAAAAATATTGACGTGGCGTATTAGACAATGAGGGATGAACTTGAAGTTCCAAGGTCTCAAACGTTGTATTATGGGTGCTTGTAGATCATTATGATTTTATGGATTTTAGGGATTGGAATCATAGACATCAACGTCTATTACTTGAGGATGGCCTTCTTAGATTAGTTGATTCACAATGATTTGCCGAAAATGGGGAATGTGTTTATAAGAATTAGTGTTTTCTCTAATGGCGGTCTACGTGTTGGTGCAAGAGGCAACAACAAAAGAGAGAACAAGAGTACAGAACATGAAGCAAGGTGCAAGAAGCATTTTTACTTGCTCACAAATGTGCAGCAAGGGAACTAATGGCTGATAGCTCATTCAGCTCATTCATTCAACTAGAAAAAACATACATTTATAGTCAAATACATCACCAAATAGTCAACTAACCCCACTAATCAGCATTGGGACTATTAAAACATTGCTTGTACACATAAACAAGCCACCTAAACTAGTCATTCAACACCTAATGCATCAAGTTGTCATCAACTTGTCCATTTTAAACTAGATTAATTAGAATGAAACTAAAGAGAAACCTTGCTGTTACAGCAAGCATATGTGCTGCAGCATGTCATCAAGCTACATGCACTTCAACCACAAAATGTAACAGCAGCATGGTTGGCCAATTTCCAATACTCCTCCTTGGACTCCATGCTGCAAATACCAGTCATTCATCAAGTTTTTTGAACTTGGCAGCTCTTAGATGCTTTGATTCAAGCTGATCAATTCATTTTCTTCTTGCACAAACAGTTCGTGAGTATAGTTGCTTGCCTTCATTCTGCCATTTTGGCTTGCAATTCGACAGGCTCACACTTTGCTTACTGTCTTCAAGAGGCTTGCAACTATACAACACGCATTGAGCTTCCACATGTTGCTGAGCTCACACCTTTGACAGACTCACATCTTTGCATATTGTCTTCAACAGGTGTCTTCATCAGGCTCGCACTTTGCTAAGCTTGCAGCTTTGACATCTTGCTAAGCTTGCACATTTGGAAAGCTCACACCTTTCCTTTAAACTCCTCCTTCACCTTATTCAAGCTAGTTTGGGGATCTTATAAGTTTGAGCCGATATTATCTTCTCTACAAGCAGTCCTTAATGACTTGCTTGTGCTTTAACAGCTTCTTTCTTTTCAACAAGCAGGGGAAGCAAAATCAATGGTCCCGTAAGACATAGGCTCATGATACCAATTGTTGGTGCAAGAGGCAGCAACAAAAGAGAGAACAAGAGCACAGAACATGAAGCAAGGTGCAAGAAGCATTTTTACTTGCTCACAAATGTGCAGCAAGGGAGCTAATGGCTGATAGCTCATTCAGCTCATTCATTCAACTAGAAAAAACATACATTTATAGTCAAATACATCACCAAATAGTCAACTAACCCCACTAATCAGCATTGGGACTATTAAAACATTGCTTGTACACATAAACAAGCCACCTAAACTAGTCATTCAACACCTAATGCATCAAGTTGTCATCAACTTGTCCATTTTAAACTAGATTAATTAGAATGAAACTAAAGAGAAACCTTGCTGTTACAGCAAGCATATGTGCTGCAGCATGTCATCAAGCTGCATGCACTTCAACCACAAAATGTAACAGCAGCATGGTTGGCCAATTTCCAATACTACGTTTTGGCAATCATCTATCTAACCTTCAGAAAAGACACAATCGTGAAAAATATTGAACTTGAAAAGAATGTCGGCAGCCCAAAGCCGGATGGAAAGTGGGCTTGCCAAACCCAGCACAAATCATATGTTGCCATCACAAAACCTGTAGTTTTGAAGGAGTTGGATATTAGGGGGAAAAAATTAGGAAGTCTCTCATGGGATGTAAAATTTGGCGAGTCTCAAGCACTTGAATCTGTACGAAACTAAGAAGCTTAATGAGATTACAACTGAGATGATATGTACACAATTAACAATATTATTCATATACATAAATATATAAAAATTTAGAAAACAAATGATTCAAATTAAAACTAAAAATTGCTTTAATTTAATCCTACTAATTTTGTATTATTATTAATTTTCATTTTAACATGGGAAGCCACGGCAAGGGAGGTTAGCAATTGCTAAAAAAAGGAAGTAGTAAAATTCTCCCAGTTAGCCCGTCTCCACCGTCCTTTTCCCTCCACCTTCAGCTCCTGTTAATTACTAGTAACAGAGGGTAAAACAGTAGAAAAAACATAGACAATTTTGTAAAAAATCCATAACAATATCTCCCCTAAGTCCTTAACAGCCCCCTTACGTATAATACACATTCTTTACATTATCAACAGTTACGCAGTCTTTTTGTTGGATGGAATCCACAGTTTCTTCTATAATCTATATAAAAACTCTTTCGGTTTCTTCAATCCCTGTGTCCATCCATATAATACACAGTAAATTAAATATTAACGACCGGTAGACAGAGATGAGAAATATGCAGCAGCAACAGCAAGAGAATGAAGTTGCAGTTCCTGAATCATGGGATGTAGGGAGCAATAACAGCATAACTGCTATCAATGTCCAAGGAACAACCCCACACTTCTTCCCCAATCATCATCATCATCATCATCATCATCATCATATTGATCACTCAAATAATCACGAGGTTCCTTCCCATTTCTTTTCTGAATTTTACACACACACATATATATATATCATGGATTATTCATATGGTTTTGTGATGTATAGAAATCTGAATGGCAAAAGTTTCTATCATATGTACGCCCTGGTTTCCTGGTCTCACTAGCTTACCTCGATCCTGACAACCGTAAGTCACCCCCCTTACGTACCTCTCCACAAATCTTTATTCTTTTTCTACAACTAATGATCATCGTCTGGTATGGTGTCACTTTCATGTCACAGTGGAAACTGATCTTGTTGGGGTTTTGGCAGCAAAAAACTAAGGAGAAGAGAAGCAAAGAAACTAATGCAAAAAGAATTGAAAAAATGAAATCTGAAAAAACTGATTTCATATTAACTTTCATTAAGTTAAAAACATGTAAGTTACAAGACAGTTTCTTAATGTATAACTACCACTAATTACTTGACTAAAACATAGCTTGAATTACACACTAAGATAAAGCTGACTTATCAGCAATTACATCACATTGAACATCATTCAAATCAGCAACTAATCTCACTAACATTAAAGACAAATTACAAAAGAACTAAAGCTAGTTACATATAAACAAAATGTAGCTGCTGTACTGGTTGAGCTTCAATGCTTCTCTGCTGTTGCATTGCAGGCCAAAGCTCAACAGATCTTCAAGCTGGAGCTAACAATCGATATGAGGTAAATTAAAGAGGGAGACGAAAAAAATACAGCCTTATTTATATCTTTTTAATGTTAGCAGTATATAATTCTTTTCAGCTGTTTTGGGTGGTGTTAATCGGTTTAGTCTTTGCTCTCATAATCTAATCTCTTGCTGCTAACCTTGGAGTCAGCACTGGTAAATAATGATCTCTTATATTCTTATCATAACTTCATTCATTTTGATATAATTAACTTAATTAAATTACGTTATCAGAACTGTGTAAGGCTGAGTACCCAAAGTTGGTCAAGTATTAGCTATGGTTACTTGCAGAAATTGCTGTCATTGTTGCTGATATACCTGAAGGTATGCTACATGCAAATATAACTCAAGACCAATAAAATATACATGAAGAAATAAATAAATAAACAAAATTTATGCATAAATCATAATTAATGTTTAAGATGTGTTTTCATGCATTTAGTTGTATATGTTTATTGTAGTTATTGGGACAGCCTTTGCACTAAATGTACTGTTTAACATCCCAGTGTGTGTTGGAGTTGGAGTTAACTTTGCATTGGTTTAAACGCTCGTCTCCTCCTGCCCGGGTATTTTATTATTTTAAACTATTCTCACTATAACATAAAGTCAAATGACATTTTTTGTTTCAAGGAAAGAAATTAAGTATATAAATATGTATATTTTATACCTTATTGCACATATTTTATAATATTTTTAAAATTTTAATTTCACCCTTCCATACAACTTGCAGTTGCCCATACCTTGCTGTGATTATCAAGTTATTTTCAAATGAAAATCCAGTCGTTATATCTATTTTATGTTAATGAAAAAAAGTGAGGAAGCTGGAAATGCTGATAGCAATGCTGGTGTTTGTGATGGCTGGATGTTTCTTTTGAGAAATGAGTTACGTAAAGTCCCCAGCATCTAGTGTCATTACGACTTGTTTGTGCCTAAGCTTGCCGGCCAAGGTGCCACTGCTGATGCCATTGCTCTCTTGAGTGCCCTCGTTATGCCGTAAGCAATGATTTTTTTTATATTTGTTCCTCTAAACATGGTCTTACTTTAAACACTTACACAGTAACAATTTGATGTCATCAATGTGAACAACTGCACTTTGTTTCTCCATTCAGCGTTGATGCTCTCCAGAAAACCCTTAATGTGCTAACCACTAAGCCTTTGTGTTGAAGTTAGTTCCCATGCAACACATGCAACACATCACCCAGCTCATGCAGATTCATGCACTTAAGTTTCCCGGGTAAAGTACGTGCAACTGAAGATGTTAATGCTACTGCTTCATCTCAGTTTCATTTTGTTACCTTTTAACAATGTTTTTATAATTTAGTTCATTTTGAATTATGTTTGGATGACAAGTTGATGTAACTTGATGGTCAAAGAGCTGGTTACCAGCTTTGTTTAAGTGTGCAAGTAATATCACCTAGTTCCAATATAATAAGTGGAGTTAGGTAGTGTTTAGGTGATGAATTTGTTGATCTTTTGACCAACCAATAATTGGTATATGTAATGGCTTTGAGCCAAAGTTTCTTTTAAATGAAATCATCAGATTTTCTTTCCATATGCTCCATTTTCTTTGCCTTCAAAATTCTATTCTTCATTCATGGCAGTAGCTCAAAGCTTGAATTCCAAGCATTTTTCCTTCATTCTTTATCCGGGTAAAATACGTTGCTGTTAAAGTCCAGATTGAAGTTCTTACTTCATCTGGTTAAAGTGTGTCTAACACCAACAATTGGTATCTAGAGCCCTTATCTTAGTGGACCTGTTATAGTTGGATCACATACTGATGGCTTCATCAAGCTTCTCATCAGCTGCACCTCCAGTTTTCAATGGAGAAGGATATCACATTTGGGTAGTCAAGATGAGAACCTACCTCCAGGCATTTGATCTATGGGAGGTGGTTAACTCAGATGTTGAACCAGAACCATTGAGAGCAAATCCAACAGTGGCTCAAATGAAGCAGTACTCTGAAGAAAAAAGTAAAAAGCACAAGGCCATGTCATGCATTCAGAACTGTGTTTCTGATGTAATTTTTACTAGAATCATGGCTTGTGAAACACCAAAACAAGCCTGGGACAAACTCAAGGAGGAGTTCCAAGGCACAAAGAGGACAAGGCAGCAGTAGCTCTTAAATTTGAGAAGGGAGTTCGAGAACTTGAAGATGAAGGAAGAAGAAACTGTCAAGAAGTATTTTGACAGAATCATGGCTGTAGTTAAGAGCATAAGGCTCCTTGGTGAGCAATTTGATGAGGCAAGGATTGTGGAGAAAGTGCTCTCTACCTTACCAGAAAGGTATGAAGCAAAAATATCCTCCTTAGAGGATTCAAGGGACCTAACCAGCATCTCTTTAACAGAGCTGACCAATGCTCTGTATGCACAAGAGCAAAGGAGGGCCAGCAGATCGGAGGAGCACCAAGAAGGTGCCTTTCAAGCCAAAGCCAAGTCTGCTTCAAGTTCTTCAGCCTACAAAGGCAAGAAGAACTAGAAAAACAGGCCTAAGCCTGATGCTGCAAGAGGAGGAGATCGACTCTGCAGATTTTGCAAAAGATCTGGTCATCCAGAGGCCAGATGCTGGTTCAGACCAGATGCTGTGTGTCAACACTGTAAAAAGAAAGGCCATGTTGAAAGGGTCTGCAAAGAAAAAGGTAGACCTGGCCAAAACCAACAACACAAGGCTGAAGCTCGGGTAGCTGAAGAAGGCAGTGACAATGAGGAGCTGGTCTTTGCAGTCTCCTGCTCAGCTGCTCAAAAGAAAGTCTCAAATGTTTGGCTCCTTGACAGTGGCTGCACCAACCATATGTCACCAGATGCAGCTATTTTCAAGTCCTTAGACAGAAGCTGTAAAACACAAGTTAAAGTTGGCAATGGCCACTTTATCAAGGCAGAAGGAAAGTGAGATGTGGTTATTTGCACTCCAACAGGTAACAAGATCATTTCAAATGTTTTGTTAGTTCCTGAAATTGAAAGAAACCTGTTAAGTATAGCTCAGTTAGTTGAAAAAGGCTATACTGTAGTGTCCAAAGAAAATGAATGTCAGATTAGTGATCCAAGTGGGTCTATGCTCATGTCAGTAGCCATGACAGAAAAGAGCTTTGTTGTGGACTGGAATAAAGGCTTTGATAATGCCTATGCTGTTTCTTCTGAAGACTCCAAGCTTTAGCACCAAAGTCTTGGGCATGCCAACTTCAGATCAATGACTCAGATGATCAGTGAAGACTTGGTTGAAAACTTCACCAACTCTGTTGAGGAAGAAGAGGTATGTGAAGTCTGTCAATTGGGAAAACAAGCAAGATCGCCATTTCCTACCAATCAAGCATGGAGAGCCTCTGAGAAGCTGCAGCTTGTACACACAGATGTGTGTGGCCCCATGAAGACTAAATCATTGAATGGAAGCAGATACTTCATTTTATTTATTGATAATTACTCTAGGTATTGTTGGGCATATTTTTTTCCGAAATAAGTATGAAGTACTTTCAATATTCCAGAAATTTAAAGCTGCAGCAGAAACTGAAACAGGCTGTAAACTCAAGACCCTTAGGTCTGATAATGGAACAGAGTATACTTCATTCGGGTTTAATACGTTTTGTGATGAAGCTGGCATTAGACACCAGCTCACCAACACTTATACACCTCAACAAAATGGTGTAAGTGAAAGGAAGAATAGGAGCTTGATAGATATAGCCAGATGTTTATTGTTTGAGAAGAATTTACCCAAGACCATGTGGGCTGAAGCTGTCAATACTGCTGTCTATATTCAGAATAGGCTTCCAACCAAAGCACTTGCTCACAAGACACCTTTTGAGACCTGGTTCGGGTTCAAGCCATCATTGGCTCATATGAAAGTCTTTGGTTGCCTATGTTACAGCCAAGTACCAACTGTAAAGAGGGATAAATTGTCCAAAAGTGCTCTTCCTGGTATTTTAGCTGGGTATAGTATGGTCAAAAAGGGTTATAGAATTCTGGATCCTTTAACCAACAAAGTCCAAGTGAGCAGAGATGTGGTGTTTGATAAGAAAGCTTGCTGGAATTAGGAGAAGAATGAGCCAGAGGCTGTTTCTGAAGAGCTGATGGTTGATCATGCTGAACCTAATCAAATTAGTCCTGAAATGGACATTGGTGACATGCTAGTCAGAGGCACTAGACCTTTGGCTGAAATTTATGAAAGAGCTCAAGTTGCCATAGTGGAGCCATGCAGTTTTGAAAAAGCTGAAACTGATAAAGGCTGGAAACAGGCTATGGTTGATGAAATTGCCATGATTGAGAAGAACCAGACATGGGAATTGGTTCCTAGACCAGCCAAGAGGAAGGTTATTAGAGTAAAGTGGGTCTATCGAGCCAAGCAAAATGCTGATGGGAGCTTGAACAAACTGAAGGCCAGGCTTGTAGTCAAAGGATTCAGCCAGAAATATGGCCTGGACTACCTGGAAACATTTGCACCAGTGGCCAGGCTAGACACCATTAGATTGCTGATTGCCTTGGCAGCTTAGATACAGTGGAAAATCCACCAGCTTGATGTGAAGCCTGCATTCCTAAATGGCTTCCTTGAAGAAGAGATATATATTGATCAGCCTCAAGGCTTCATTGTGTTTGGCAAAGAACAAATGGTGTATAGGCTCAATAAGGCATTATATGGCCTGAAACAAGCTCCTAGAGCCTGGTATGCTCGAATTGACAGTTACTTGGTCAGTTTTGGGATTTAACAGAAGTGTTAGTGAGCCAACACTATATGTCAAGAAGAATGAAGCTGAAATACAGCTTATTGTATCCCTCTATGTCGATGACCTTTTGGTGACTGGAGGAGATCAAGACATGTTGGCTGAATTCAAAGCCAAAATGAAGGACATGTTTAAGATGTCTGACTTGGGGCTAATGACATACTTTTTGGGAATGGAGGTACGCCAAATAGAAGGAAAAATCTTCTTGGAACAGAGAACATTTGCCTTGAAGGTTTTGTCCAAGTTCTCAATGGAGAATTGTAAGCCAACGAGCACTCCTATTGCTGTTGGAATGAAGCTGCCAAGCCAAGGAGATCATGAACCAGTCAATGAGTCTACCTACAGGAGCCTAGTTGGCTGCTTGTTATATTTGACAGCAACTAGGCCAGATATCTTATTTGCTGTGAGTATGTTATCAAGGTTTATGCATTGCTATAATGTCAAGCATTTTCAAGCAGCAAAGAGAGTGCTAAGGTACATCAAAGGCACTCTTGACTATGGAGTGTTATTCAACAAAGCTGAAAGTTTGAAATTGAGAGGCTATACTGATAGTGACTGGGCTGGTTCAAGTGATGATATGAAAAGCACCTCTGGATATGCTTTTACCCTTGGCTCAACCGTGTTTTGTTGGAGCTCAAGGAAACAATCGGTGGTGGCTCAATCAATAGCAGAAGCTGAATATGTTGCAGCTGCCAATGCTGTAAATCAAGCCATTTGGCTGAGAAAAATTCTAGTTGATCTTAACCTACATCAAAGGGAGGCAACAGAGATCTTTTGTGATAACAAGTCTGCTGTTGTAATTGCAAAGAATCCGGTCTTTCATGGTAGAACGAAGCATTTCAGCATCAAGTTACATGTGATAAAGGAGATGGAACAAGCTCGAGAGGTGGAGCTGATTCATTGCAATTCAGAGGAACAGGTTGCTGACATTTTCACAAAGGCCCTTGGTGTGTCAAGGTTTATAAAACTGAGAAAGCAGCTAGGTGTTACAAGCATGGAAACTAAGGAGGAGTGTTGAAGTTAGTTCCCATGCAACACATGCAACATATGCAGCTCATGCAGATTCATGCACTTAAGTTTCCCGGGTAAAGTACGTGCAACTAAAGATGTTAATGCTACTGCTTCATCTCAGTTTCATTTTGTTACCTTTTAACAATGTTTTTGTAATTTAATTCATTTTGAATTATGTTTGGATGACAAGTTGATGTAACTTGATGGTCAAAGAGCTGGTTACCAGCTTTGTTTAAGTGTGCAAGTAATATCACCTAGTTCCAATGTAATAAGTGGAGTTAGGTAGTGTTTAGGTGATGAATTTTTTGATCTTTTGACTAGCCAATGACTGGTATATGTAATGGCTTTGAGCCAAAGTTTCTTTTGAATGAAATCATCAGATTTTCTTTCCATATGCTCCATTTTCTTTGCCTTCAAAATTCTATTCTTCATTCCTGGCAGTAGCTCAAAGCTTGAATTCCAAGCATTTTTCCTTCATTCTTTATCCGGGTAAAATACGTTGCTATTAAAGTCCAGATTGAAGTCCTTACTTCATCCGGTTAAAGTGTGTCTAACACCAACACTTTGGCGTACGTTGTCTACATTGTGATCATCAGGATGCATGTAGATATTTCCTCATAGAGAGTGACTTTGCCTTATTGGTGGTGTTTTTTTTTAATCAATGTAGCGGTTGTCTCGGTTTTAGACGGCGTTTGCTCTGCCGATAATCTTTCCAGCAATGACCACCATCGCTGCAACGATCTCAACCTTAACTTTGCTTTATTTCTTCTCCAGGTTCCAATTTACTACCTTATTAATATTTATTACCCTAAACCAAAAATATATATATGAAATTTGAAGACTAATAATATTCGAAATTAATAATCCCAAAATATGTGATTTTTGGCCATTGCAGAATACCCTTTATGCCATTGCACTTCTTGCCTCGGGGCAAAGCTCTAACATTACAGGCACTTATGCAAGACAATTTATCATGCAAGTTTTGCTCAAACAAAAAATTAATATTTAGGATCACCTTAATTAGTAGTTATTAACTAGTCTATATTGAGTTTCATTTCTGTCAGTCTTAAAATGAAGAAATGGGTGAGGAATTTGACGACTAGGTGTATTGCCATTACACCTAATCTTATTGTGTCCTTCATCGGTGGATCTCAAGGGATCGGTCGACTAATCATCATTGCATTTGTAAAAATATATCAAATATTAATTTATTAATATTACAATCATTATTTTATGATTCTGGTCTTTTCAAAATATCATGACGATTCTGTGGTTTATTTGAGGTAAAGTGATTGTAATTTCAATGATTGATTTTGCATATGATTCTTTCATTTGAGCTACCATTTGATTTGATCCCACTTCGTAAATTTAGTAGTAGCTCAACCAAGATGGGACCACATAAGAACTCCAAAGTCATTAGTCTGCTTAACCAGGCTTTTTAATGAACTAATACTTTTTCATAGAATATTGATGTGACGTATTAGATTATGTGGGATGAACTTGAAGTTCCAGGGTCTCAAACGTTGTATTATGGGTGCTTGTAGATCATTATGATTTCATGGATTTTATTACTTGAGGATGGCTTTCGTAGATTGGTTGATTCACAATGATTTCTCGAAAGTGGAGAATGTGTTCATCGGAATCATAGTGTTTCCTCTAATGGAGATCTACATTTTGGCAGTCATCTACCTAACCTTCAGAAAAGACACAGTCGTTACATATATCGAACTTGAAAAGATTATCGGCAGCCCAAAGCCGGATGGAAAGTGGGCTTGCCAAACCCAGCAGCTCCTTCTAAGCTGACATTGATCCTGTCTGTAAGGAGCAACGTCAGCTTGGAAGGAGCCGTTGGGTTTGGCAAGCCCACTTCCCATCCGGCTTGGGCTACCAGGTCAACATTCTTTTCAAGTTCGATATATGCCACAACTATGTCTTTTCGAAAGGTTAGATATATGACTGCCAAAACGTAGATCACCATTAGGAAACACTATGATTCCGATGAACACATTCCCCACTTTTGGAAAATCATTGGGAATCAACCAATCTACGAAGGCCATCGTCAGGTAATAGACATTGATGCCTATGATTCCAATCTTTAAAATCCATGAAATCATAATGATCTACAATCACCCATAATACAATGTTTGAGACCCTAAAACTTCAAGTTCATCCCACATAATCTAATACATCACATCAATATTTTATGAAAAAGTATTACTTCATTAAAAAGCCTAGTTGAGCTGAGTACTTATGATTTTGGAGTTCTTATATGGTCCCATCTTGATTGAGCTGCTACTGAATTTACGAAGTGGGATCAAATCAACTCGTAGCTCAAATGAAAGAATCATCAGCAAAATTAATCATCGAAATTCAAATAAACCACAGAATCGTCATGATATTTTGAAAAGACCAGAATCATAAAATAATGATTGTAATATTAATAAATTAATGGTAGATATATTTTTAGAAATGCAATGATGATTAGTCGACCGATCCCTTGAGATCCACCGATGAAGGACACAATAAGATTAGGTGTAATGGCAATACACCTAGTCATCAAATTCCTCACCCATTTCTTCATTTAAAGACTGACAGAAATGAAACTCAATATAGACTAGTTAATAACTACTAATTAAGGTGATCCTAAATATTAATTTTTTGTTTGAGCAAAACTTGCATGATAAATTGTCCTGCATAAGTGCCTGTAATGGTAGAGCTTTGCCCCGAGGCAAGAAGTGCAATGGCATAAAGGGTATTCTACAATGACCAAAAATCACAGATTTTGGGATTGTTAATTTCGAATATTATTAGTCTTCAAATTTCATATATATTTTTTTGGTTTAGGGTAATAAATATTAATGAGGTAGTAAATTGGGACCTAAAGAAGAAATAAAGCAAAGTTAAGGTTGAGATCGTTGCAGCGATGGTGGTCATCCCTGGAAAGATTATCGGCAGAGCAAACAGCTTCTAAAACCAAGACAACCGCTACATTGATAAAAAAAAACCACCAACAAGGCAAAGTCGCTCTCCATGAGGAAATATCTACAGGCATCCTGATGATCACAATATAGACAATATACTCCAAAGGCTTAATGGTTAGCACATTAAGGGGATTTTGGAGAGCACCAACGCTGAATGGAGAAACAAAGTGCGGCTGTTCACATTGACATCAAATTGTTACTGTGTAAGTGTTTAAAGTAAGGCGATGTTTAGAGAAACAAATATAAAAAAAGTCATTACTTACGGCATAACGAAGGCACCCAAGAGAGCAATGGCATCATCAGTGGCACCTTGGCCGGCAAGCTTAGGCACAAACATGCCCGTAATGACACCAGATGCTGGGGACTTTACGTAACTCATTTCGCCAAAGAAACATCCAGCCATAACAAACACCAGCATTGCTATCAGCATTTCCAGCTTCCTCACTTTTTTTCATTGACACAAAATAGATATAATGACTGCATTTTCATTTGAAAATAACTTGATAATCACAGCAACGTATGGGCAACTACAAGTTGTATGAAAGGGTGAAATTAAAATTTTAAAAATATCATAAAATATATGCAATAAGGCTTATCAAGATAATCTAAAGTAATCATATGCTTATCCATTTTAATAATGTAGTCATCAAGGTATAAAATATACATATTAATATACTTAATTTATTTCCCTGAAACAAAAAATGTAATTTGACTTTATGTTATAGTGAGAATAGTTTAAAATAATAAAATACCCCACACATCTTTGTAGGGCAAAGGAAGAGAAGAGTACTTAAACCAGTGCAAAAACTCCAATCCACACTGGGATGTTAAACAGTACATTTAGTGCAAAGGCAGTCCCAATAACTACAATAAATATGTACAACTAAATGCATGAAAACACATCTTTAAACATTCATTATGATTTATGCATAAATTTTGTTTATTTATTTATTTCTTCATGTATATTTATATTGGTCTTGAGCAGGGATTTAAATTGCGGTCGCGGCTTCGTTTTCGGTTGCGTTTGTCGCGGTTGCGTACATAACAAATGCTATTGCGGTCATTGCGGGTATCGCGGTCGTGAATTTTTCACATAACTTATTGTAAAACAATAATAACGGTTTCGATGGTAGCGGTTTCGGACGGTGCCGCTACCGCTATATAACGGCCGCTATAGCGGTAGCGGACCGCTATTTAAATCCCTTGCATGTAGCAGACCTTCAAGTATATCAGCAACAATGACAGCAATTTCTGCAAGTAACCATAGCTAATACTTGACCAACTTTGGGTACTCAGTCTTACACAGTTCTGATAAGTGCTTGCCTGAAACAAACAAGCAAACGTAATTTAATTAAGTTAATTATATCAAAATGAATGAAGTTACGATAAGACTATAAGATTATTATTTACCAGTGCTGACTCTAAGTTTAGCAGGAAGAGATTGGATTTTTAGAGCAAAGACTAAACCGATTAACACCACCCAAAGCAGCTGAAACGAATTATATACCGCTAACATTAATAAGATATAAATAAGGCTGTATTTTTTTGGTTTCCTTCTTTAAATTACCTCATATCGATTGTTAGCTCCAGCTTGAAGATCAGTTTCCACTGTGACATGAAAGTGACACCATACCAGATGATGATCATAAGTTGTAGAAAAAGAAATAAAGATTGGTGGAGAGGTACGTAAGGGGGGTGACTTACGGTTGCCAGGATCAAGGTAAGCTAGTGAGACCAGGAAACCAGGGCGTACAAATGATAGAAACTTTTGCGATCCAGATTTCTATACATCACAAAACCATATGAATAATCCATGAGATATATATATATATATGTAAAATTCAGAAAAGAAATGGGAAGGAACCTCGTGATTATTTGGGTGATCAATATCATGATGAGGATGATTGGGGAAGGAGTGTGGGGTGGTTCCTTGGACATTGATAGCAGTTATGCGGTTATTGCTCCCTACATTCCATGATTCAAGAACTGCAACTTCACTCTCTCGCTGTTGCTGCTGCATATTTCTCATCTCTGTCTTCCAGTCGTTAATATTTAATTTACTGTGTATTATATGGATGGACACAGGGATTGAAGAAACCGAAAGAGTATTTATATAGAAGAATGTGTGGAATCCATCCAACAAAAAGATTGCATAACTGTTGATAGTGCAAATAATGTGTATTATAAGTAAGAGGGTTGTTGAGGATTTAGAGGAGATGTTGTTATGGACTTAGGGAAGATATTGTTATGGATTTAGGGAAGATATTGTTGTTGAGGATTTAGGTGGAGGGAAGAGGACGGTGGAGATGGGCTAACTGGGAGAATTTTACTACTTTCCTTTTTCAGCAATTGCTAACCTCCCTTGCCATGGCTTCCCATGTTAAAATAAAAATTAATAATAACACAAAATTAGTAGGATTAAATTAAAGCAGTTTTTAGTTTTAATTTGAATCATTTGTTTTCTAAATTTTTATATATTTGTGTATATGAATAATATTGTTGATTGAATTAACGTCATCTCAGTTGTAATCTTATTCAATTTCTTAATTTTGTACAGATTCAAATGCTTGAGACTCGTTAAGTTTTACATTTCCATGATTTTTGTTCCCTAGGATCCAACTCCTTCAAAACTACAGGTTTTGAGATGGCAACATATGATTTGTCCATATGTCAAGTGATGTCAAATTTTAACACCATTAAAATTAAGTACTAGATTGATAAATGGAATTAAAGTTCAAGTATCAAAATCGATATTTTAAAAGTATAAGTACCACAGTAAAAGATTTGATAAATTATAGCGACCAAATAAAGAGAAATCTATCATTAAAAACATTAATCCAAAAAACTAATGATTTTTAAGGGTTTTTTTAATATTGGCATAATGATAAACTTAGCCCCTAACATTTATCTCTTTTATCATTTTGGTTCTACTTACTTTTTTGATCACTTTGATTTCTTAACCTTCAAAGGTTAGTCAAATTACTTTCTTTTAGATGGAAAAGTTAATCAGACCATTAAAATTTTAACAACACTAACACGGCCATTCACGTGATAATCCAAATACTTTTATAAAAATTCAAAAGAATTACTAAAAATTATTTTAAGATTCAATAAATTTCATAAAAGATTTTAGAAAAATTATTCATGTTAGCAATAAAGTACACATTTAAAACTTTGACAATTTAACTAGTTTTTAGTCCAAAAGTTTATTACAATTTAAAAGTTAAAAGGCCAAAGTGATAAAAAAAATTAAGATCAAAATCATAACATGGATAAACATTAGGGACTTTATTTATATTTATATATATATTATGTTTAAATTTTCGGTTCACATAACCCATAAATACTAAAAAAAATACTTTTTTTTAATAGTGACATGGACTATTTAAGTGGGCTGAGCCTGAATTTTTTTAAAATTTGGGTCTGGACCCAATCCAAGAAAACAATGATCACAAAAACAAATATCAATATCCGCATTTAAGAATAAAATTGGAATTTTCAGATTAAGCTTTAATTTGCTTTTCTTAAAACACATTGCATCGAAGCTTCCTCGTCTTTTCCTACAGCTCCATAGCAGGCTTCCAGAATCAAAACGTAGAGAAATAAGAATTCCCTCGCCGTCTATCGGGAGTAAACTGGTGCTACAAACAAGATCATTCGATATATGTCAGACAACTGAATATCGGTTTTAACCGTAACAGAACAAAATATATATTGCTTAGGACCTTGAAATTTTCATGGTCATGGTGGTCATTTATATATACAATGGTTTAAAAGATTTATGCAGTAAGAAACCAGAAATGAAAATTATAATAAGAATGTAAGAAGCGCTATATTATATCAAGGTTTCATCAAATCTATGGAAAATTATACATCAAAATATGATCATTGAGTAAGTCTCTGCATCTCATTTTGGTCACCGAGTGTTTCAATGAGAAGCGGAGGTGCATATTGAGCGGTGCCTTGATGCTCCTCCGAATCCTGGCAGAATGAAAGAATTATGGTATCGATCGACATCTCCACCACAGCAAAGAAGAGGGTTGCAACCACGTAACCGAGAGCCCAACAAATCTGCAACAATATATAATGTAAGCAAGGGTATTAAACAGTAACATTCGGCTATGTTACTCAAGCTCAGGTGTACGCATTGGATATAAAGGAATTGGCAACATACCAGGACCGGAAGCAATGGGGAGGATATTTTGTTATGAGCAGCTCGATACTTGTAGGTATCCAACATTAGGAAACCGAAGACAGCACTTGAAAGGCTGACACATAACTTTCCGAGAAACAGAATAACATCTCCTATCACGTTCACCTTCCCTATTCGAAGGATGTTATTCATGATCAATTCTGTCGCGATTTCAGAAGCCTTGAAAAAGCTTTTCCCAGTTATAGCAATCTGCAAGAACAATAACTTAAGATTAAGTTCGGGGAAGGCAAAAACAAAAAATAAAATCACTAATTGCATCCTGATTATTGGACGTCTCACTAAGTTCTTCAATGTGCGAAAAAATAACTTGTTCAGGAAGATTACCATTATATAAGCATTGCGATTCACTGATTTGATCGTCCACTCAACACATCTCAAACATCCCTGTGAAGTATGATTTCCAATCTTTCCAAACCAACCATCTGATGTAACACCAGCAACTTTGAGTTTACGACGAATTGACTCAAGAATGAAACGAATTGATTCCACAAAGGATACAACCAATGAGCCAAGGGCCACTGACCCAAGGTTGTATCGTATAAGACGCTTCATAGAGGCAAAAACAGGAAGAAATGGGATCTCTGGCTGCACAAGTGAACCCCAGAAATAATCAGCAAAAGGATAAATCGTAGAAATACATTCATTCAAAAAAAAAAAAAAGAATAGAGACAACTTCTGAATTAATGTAATGTGCTAATTTTGTTACTATAATACTTACAAACATATACAAAGTAATTTCTATGTTACATCAATATATGTAAAAAGTAAACTAAAGAATATGTCAATCTTGCGTAAGCTGTTCAATGATAACTCTAGGATCTTCGGCATCTAGTTTCTCTCGAGGGAGGTTCCATATAGCCTACATTGGGGTTGCCTACAACTACAGACTTTTGAACATGGTAAAAATTTAATTGTTTGTTTCCCATGAAAACAGCATGCATACCAGCAAAACTACACAGTGGCTCAGTAGCTTACCGATGTTTCACCCCGAGCCCAATAGTAAGAAGCAACAGAACCCGCAATCACGGTTGAAGAACACGCTATAAAAAATTGCGTAGCCCAATAACCACCAAATAGGTGGAAGAAGATGGCAACAGCAATATGCGGGGTGTAATGGATGCTATAACCACAGCAACCATCACAATTCACCTTTTTCACCACAAGATCATAAGCACAGCAGTTGGTATTACAGTTGTTCTTGACAACCTGACCAGAACTGAACAGATGAAGGGCAGCCGATATCCAGAACATGTAAAAGATCGCAAGAATTGCATATGGTATGATTGGAAAAATTATCAATGCTTGAACTTCGCCTATGACTTTTGCAGCAACCTGCAAACAGTTGGAAGCACAAAATCATCTTTTAGCTCCTTTTGATATTATGAAACCAAAATTACCATTATATACACACAAATAAATACATTTCCATACAAACTAAGTGATGAATCATTTATATGCTTCTACATGCAAAAAGCACTGTTTTCCCTTTTCCTTCCTTTTCAAAGCCGACTGGAAAGTATCCAACAGTATTGGTTTTAACGGAAAGTTAACATTTCTCACTGCATATTATAATAAGTTCGAACTTGCCTTGAGGACAGATGTTGCCATTAAGATGCGGCGAACAATTGCAATTGACGTTAGGATGGAAACAACCATAACGAATGTCATAAGAATGGCAACAGCACGTAGATGATGTAGTTCCTGAAAGAAGCAAACATTTAGCATGTAACAAATACCAACCAACCTGCTACAATAAAAGCTTACGAACAAAGACAAAAAAGAATGAAAAGAGAGAGTAAATGACGCACCCGTCCGAAAACATTTATATATGGATCATGCTCACCAATGATAGGGGATATGGCATCGTTCCCAATCCATCCAGCTAAAAAGCAAGAACAACAAGATAAACTTAGCATTTTATTTAAACTAATAGCTCTCCTTGAATTCAAATACATACAAGACACCGATTCGATTATTTCTAGTATGATTTCCAAAGTTGTGGTATCTAGTAAAGAATACCAAGAGGTAAGAGGCATATTTCTAACCTTTTAAGTAGTAAAACATTGTAACCGTTATTATGAGAATGTTGAAGAGAGCAACTGTGATCCAAGGCATTGCAGAAACAAAATGGCGAATCATTAACAGCCATATCACTGACAGAAATAGTGGTAACATCCCTCCACAAACTATCAATACCGGCCATGATTTTCCAATATCAGCCATGTAACGCTGCAATAAGACATCGATATTTCAGAAAGTTGGATAATGGCACTTTTTGAAACAACATGATATATATACATTGTATGGTATATGTATTAAATAAGGAACTACATTTTCAACTATTTAGCCAATAACCCAATCAGTTGGCAGAACCGAGAAGAGCATACCAAGATAAAAGACAGAAATGTGCTAAAAACACTTAATATACAAGCACCGAAGAGTAGTCGTAGCGTATTGATGCATCTCAAGGAGTTCACAGTTCAAACAAGTAAGGTATTGCGGGAAAGTTGCTCGACCTTTAAGACAGATGACCGGGAATTGATGGACCTGTGAATGGACTTGTCTATTACCATATCCTCATTGATATTCACTCCACCCATCTGTTGCCAATGCCGCAAAGATATGTTCGATGCACGGGCAATGAATTGGCAGCTCCAGTAAACTTGAAAAACATGCATAAAATAATTCATTAGACGGTAAAAAAACTTGATCTATGTTTTGATCAAATGAATATTGAACTATAAAACAAGCATTTCAAATTTACCAACCATTCACACTCGGAAATATAACAGGGTAACATGGACCCTGAAGTTGAAGAGAAGTATTTCTCATTTCTGGTGTAAGGAATTCATAATAATCGTAATTTCTATTGATCCAGTCACGCATTGAGAGGCGGATATCCCCTTCTGGATAATCACAGACCCAATTTAGTGAATCTTCTGATGGAGTAGGACAATCCCATAAGCATATACTCCGAGCATTAGACAATTTGAATTGACTGTCCTTGACACCACTTTGGTAAACCTGATTCGGATTCAACCAATACTTGAGTTCTAACTTACGAAGGCCAGGATGAGCATGTTTGTCACCGCATAAGTTCCCTTTGTAGTCAAGACCATATGTAAGCCTGATGTGCCATCCAACACAAAACAAATTATCAAAATCACAAGAGAAAACATAAAATAGAATAAAAAAGGAATATGAAAACTTAAAGAGTAAGAAAGCAGAATAAGTGAAAACTAAACATATATGAATAAGCAACAACACCACTTAGAAGTTAATGCCCCCAAAGAAATGATTTGAGCAATCTTCATAAGCTCCAAGGTGAAAAGGGTTTCCCAAAATCTAAATTAAAGGATCTATAACTGACTCTAACATAAATTCTAAGATCAAATGTTTCCTAAACTTGAACCATATAGGTACCAGCACTCTCCAACAAATTCCAAAGTATCAAGTAGTGTGACAGGCTCACAGAATGACCATCTCTAGCTTAGCGAAGTGCTTGCAACTCTGATTTTTAATCCTGCTTTACAAATAGACCAGCTAACTGGTTCCTATTAACTAGTAAAAGCAGCCAGAAGAAAAATTCTTAAGTATAAACTTTTATTCCAAACACACTGCCTCGTTTTCTGTTTAGAAAACAACCAAGAATTTTATAATGCTTTATCCACTCACATAACAAGCAAAAACTATAGCTTGACAAAGAATAAAGAGATCCAGTAGAACCATAAGGAGATCAAAAGAAGGAATCCATTTATGAGATAAACAAAACATGCCATAACAAAGGAGATTCAACAAGGAATCCAAAATCAAATATACCCATTTTTAGATTCAACAAGAATATAAGTAGGTAAAGCTTATAAAAGGGGAAGAAAAAAAGAAAGAAAATTTACCTTAATGGGTTTCCTTGATTAAACCCAAAGCTAGAGTTAACAATCATAGCAACCCAAAATGCTATAAAAATTACAAGAAAAACAATATCTCTACATTTCCTGTTGTGTCTAATGATCCCTCCAATTTCTGTAGTTCCATCACTTGATGGATACCTTCCTATTACTGCCCCCAAAGGACCCCTCATTTCTTTTCTTCTTTTTTTCTCTTAGAATTAAGCTAAGGATTTTAGAATGTGAAAAAGGAAGAGAATTTGCAGACAGACTGAGAGAAAAAGGGGGCTTTAGGAGAGTGAAGTAGAAGCAGCTTAGGAAGTGTGAAAGTAGTGAAGAAAGGGTTTTTAGATTTGGAATATTTCTTTTCTATTACATTTTTAATTTTTATTTTAAGACAAAGATTTGTTACTTTCAAATAGAAAAATATTAGTTGTTTGTCTTCAAGAATCCATGTCTGGTCGTGGCTTAGATCTGGACAGTTATGTTGGCTTGGCTTGTGAACTTTTTGTTTTAAGCTTAAACTAATGTTCTGATTAATTTTCATATGTACTTCAAAGTACTTGATATATTCTATTTGAATTAAAAATTATTATTTATTTAATTTTAGAATATATAAATATTAATGAGAATCTCTAATACCTATAAAGTTGATGTCAGAAGAGAAAAATATTAAAAAGGTTTTAATTTTAAAAAATTATTATTACTTTATTATATTCACATTTTAAGTTAAAAAACACATTTTCGTTAAAAAAAATAAAAAACACATTTTTGATCATTAAAAAACTAATTTTTTTAAATATATTATTTTTAAAATATAAAATATCTTTTCACCCATGTTGGGATGCCACATTAAAGTTGGATTTTATTATAAATGAAGAATTTAATGCCACATTAAAAGACAATTTAAGGATTGAGCTGTATATGAAAGCTATGTTATGAGCCATTTAGCCAAATAGCCAAAAACAACAAGCCATTATGGAACTATCTGTATTTAATTAAACTATCTTTATTCTTTATTGATATATCTACTTTATAATTTGTATATAAATATCTGTACCCCTTTTTTGTCTTGACATATTCCCTTCTCTTGGAAACCGTTGATTTTCTGCAAAAAGTGTTTCTGGTTCACATATCAAAGCTCATCCAACGGTAGAGAAACATGACAAATTTTTCTTTCTTTTTTCCTTTGTGTGGGGGTTGAATGGGAACTTGACAAATTTATCTCGTTCATTTGCAGGTTACTTTTGCTCAAGAAAAGTTTACCTAGCAGCTTAGATTCGAGGTAAAAATGGGTTGTCAATTCTGTTGATTTACAGTTGATTTTTTTTAAAAAAAAAAAAATTTCCCTTGAACTCTGTCGTGCATGGTCTTGAGACTAATGAAGGGCATGTTTGGTGATTTGAAAATTTTGTAGGGTCTTTGAGAATGTAGTTTCCTTGGAAGAGAGCAAAAATACAAATGGAAGAAGATGGCTATGACGATGGTGATGGGTCATATGGAGAAGAAGAAGATGATGAAAAGGCTGGGTTTTTAATCTTACTGAATAAGGGGCATGTTAGGTTGTCTCCTCTAATACATACATAACTGGATTTAGGGGTGAGCATTCGATCGAGTCGAGTCAAAAAATTTTAAGTTAGTCGAGTTGACGAATCTTATTTTAACAACCGAACTCAATTTGAATTTTTTTCGAATAGAATCGAATCGAGTCAAAAAATTTCAAGTCAAGTCGAGTCGAGTTAATGAATCATATTATTTGTACTCAATGTTGCACTTACATGAACCGATTATTTAACTAGGAAACGAAGTATAAAATTATTTAACAACATAAACAATATAATGGTTTTGCCTTTTAACTTAATTAGTAAACATTTATCAAAACAATATAGTTTTACCTTTTAACTTACTTTGGAAATGGTAAACATTCATCAAAATGACATAGTTTTGCCTTTTCTTATTCGGATTTTCGAATAACTCGAATTATGTAATTCACATTCGAGTTAAACCGAAAAACTTATTTTTTTATTCGAGTTGACCCAAATAACTTAATTAACTCAAATAACTTGAACTATTTAATTCAAAATTTAAAATTTTTATCGAGTTTTTCAAATTGAATCGGATTTTACTCACCCCTAAGTGGATTAACCCAATTTTTATGCTTAAAAAATGATGCTTTTCGCCCATTTACCTTGTTTGTTAATACTGTATTAGTGTATTGTACTGTGACTTCTTTTCTAAGTAAATATTTGTTTATTATGCAGCCTCCTGAAATGGTGTTGATAGAATCAGTTACTTGCCAAAATAAGTTCTTTGCCATATCCTTTCCTTCCTACCAACAAAACTTACATAAGAACAAGCATTTTATCTAAAAATTGGAGATATCTATGGGGTGTTGAAATATGTATATATTTTAAATTGATTTAGGTAGATAAATCTTATTTGGGTAGATAAGTTTTATTCATATTCTAGAAATATTTTTATTTTATCTTTTAGTAGTTTACTAGAATAAGAGAACTATTTTCTTTTTATGTTTGAGTAGTTTATTAGAATAAGGGAACTATTTTTCCAATTAGGATTAGGACTTTTTTTCTCTATTTAAGTTCAATTCTTTAGTTAATAAGATGAGTACAATTTTATTCAAAACTCTCTTGAAATCTTTCATGGCATCTGAGCTAGGTTAAAATCTCTAGTAACATCATGGTTAAAACAGCCTTTACTGGAGATAAGAGATCCAGCAATCAAACAGAGGAAGAAAGTTCTACAGTTGAAACAACTACCGAGGGTACAATGACTCAAGGGACAAAGGCGTCTCACCTTTCTTTTCAACTGACATCTCACAAGTTGAATGGAAAGAATTATCTGGAATGGTCGCGGTCCGTAAAATTAGCAATTGATGGGCACGGCGAGCTAGGTCATTTAAATGGAGAAGTTGAGCAACCACAGGTGGGTGATCCAAAGATGAGCAAGTGGAGGTCAGAAAATTCTATGGTAATTGCGTGGCTTATTAATTCCATGGAAGCATCCGTAGGTAAACCTTTTCTTTTTCTCCCAACTGCTAAAGATGTTTGGGACGCTGTGAAAGACACCTATTCAGATTTAGAAAACGCTTCACAGATTTTTGAGTTAAAAATAAAACTGTGGAAAGCTAGGCAATGGGGAAAAAGAAGTTACTCTTTATTATAATGAGATGATGTCTCTTTGGCAAGAACTGGATCAGTGTTATAATGATGAATGGGAGTGTCCCGGAGATGGTGTAAAAGCTATGAAAAAAGAAGAGAATGAAAGAGCTTATTTGTTTCTGGCTGGTTTAAATAAAGAATTTGATGAAGTGAGATCTCGGATCTTAGGGAAAAAACCGCTTCCAAAACTTCGTGAGAGTTTTTCTGAGGTTAGAAGAGAGGAGACAAGGAGAAAAGTAATGTTAAAGCCAGGGTTTGAAGCTAATGATGATAATTCTGCTCTTGTAACTATTAAAAATAATGATGATAGTGAAAAAAAGAAAAAACCTTGGTGCGATCACTGCAAAAAATATTGGCACACTCGTGAAACGTGTTGGAAGCTCCATGGGAAATCGACAAATGGAAGGAAAAAGAGTGGCAATGGTCGTGGTTCACAATCAGGGGATAGCAGAGCTTTCCAAACAACTAATGGAAATTATGAGGGCCAAAGTTCTCTGGAAGCGTCTCCATTCACTAAGGAACAATTAGAACATCTACACAAGTTTTTTCAATCACCACAATTTCGGATGAATTCTTCTATTCCTAACTCATCCAATAATCCTTCTTCCTCTTTTGCCTAATCAGGTACTGATTTTTCTGTTTTTTTTCAATATCAAGCCTTGTAAAACAAACACATGGATCGTTGATTCTGGAGCTAGTGATTACATGACTAGCAGTCATTTTCTGTTTTCAACTTACACACCTTGCGCAGGAAACAAAAAGATCAAAATAGCAGATAGGTCCTTCTCGGCAATAGCCGGGAAAGGCACTGTTAAAATTTCATCTTCCTTGGTTTTACATGATGTTTTACATGTGCCAAATCTAGCTTGTAATCTCATATCGGTCAGTAAATTATCTCAGTCCTCAAATTGTCATGTTATATTTGACTCCTCTATGTGTAAGTTTCAGGACATGGTCTCGGGGAGGATGATTGGCAATGCTAAAGAATTTGGTGGAATTTACTTTCTTGAAGACGGCCATCTAAGTCAACCAAGAACTACTTTATGTTTAAATTCTGTTTCTAATTTTGATAAGGTTATGATTTGGCATTATAGGCTTGGACATCTTAATTTTTATTATTTAAGATATTTGTTACCTAATCTATTTAAAAATAAAAGTCCTTCTTCATATCATTGTGAATTTTGTGAATTGGCTAAACATCATCGGTTATTCTTTCCACCTCAAAAATATAAAGCCTCCAAACCTTTTTCGTTAATTCATAGTGATGTTTAGGGACCTTCAAGAGTCTCGACTTTTTCAGGAAAACGTTGGTTTGTCACATTTATTGATGATCATACTCGACTTTGTTGGGCGTTTTTATTAAAAGATAAGTCCGAAGTTAAAAATGTGTTTCAGTCTTTTTATGCTATGGTGAAAACACAATTTGGTGTGAAAATAAAAGTATTTCGAACTGACAATGGTGGGGAATTTTTTAGCGACCAATTAGGTGTTTTCTTAACCAAACATGGAATAGTCCACCAAAGTTCTTGTACAAATACACCACAACAAAATGGGATTGCAGAAAGAAAAAATCGACATCTTTTGGAAGTAACTAGAGCCTTGATGTTCACTAGTCAAGTACCATGTTATCTTTGGGGCGAAGCCTTGTTAACAGCTAGATATCTTATTAATAGAATGCCCAGTAAAATTCTAAATTATAGAACTCCTTTTAGTCTCTTTAAAGATAACTTTCCTAACTCTAAATTGATTACAGATTTATCCCTCCGAGTTTTTGGGTGTAGTGTTTTTGTTCATCTTCACAACCAAGGTAAACTAGATCCTAGAGCAAAAAAAAAAATGTGTCTTTGTTGGTTATGCTTCTAATAAAAAGGGTTATAAATGTTATGATCCAATTGATAGGAAGATTATAGTTACCATGGATGTCACATTTGTTGAAACACAATCTTATTTTGATTCTAATCTTCAGGGAGGGAATTATACTAAAGAAGATTCTATAATTGATCAAGAAGAGACTAGGAATATACAACATAGGGATTCTAATAATGGGGAAGGCGAATTTATAATTAACACAAAAATTAATGATGTTAATGTTAATGAAAAGGAGGATGAAGGTGTAGAGTTTGATCATGAAAATAAAGAACAAACAAAGGAGTTAATTGTTTACTCAAGAAGAAATCGAAATCAAGAAAGTGGAATCCACCAGATTCATCACCAAGAATTCGACCCGCAAGATCCTGTCAAAAGTCCAGGTAAAGCTCATAATCCAGCCAATAAATTTTCTGATTTAGATATTCCAATTGCCAAAAGAAAATGTGTTAGAAATATTGTCAAATATCCCATGTCTAACTTTGTATCCTATAAAGCCTTATCTTCGACATTCTCAACCTTTGTTTCGTGTCTCAATACTGTACAAATACCAAAAAATGTGAAAGATGCTTTACATGTTCTAGAGTGGAAGAAGGCAATTTTAGAGGAGATGCGTGCTCTTGAAAAAACAGGTACATGGGAAACAATGGAATTACCTGTAGGAAAAAAACAGTGGGCTGTAAATGGGTGTTCACAACCAAATTCAAACCAGATGGATCTTTAGATAGATACAAAGCCCGGTTGGTAGCTAAAGGGTACACTCAAACATACGAGATAGATTATCTTGAAATATTTGCTCCAGTGGCCAAATTAAATTCCGTCAGAGTTCTTTTATCAATTGTTGTTAATCTTGATTGGTCTTTACAGCAGCTAGATGTGAAGAATGCTTTCCTAAATGGAAAACTTGAAGAAAAAGTTTACATGGATCCTCCTCCAGGTTTTGAAGAAAAATTTGGAACTCGAGTATGTAAACTCAAGAAATCTTTATACGGTCTGAAACAGTCTCCTCGAGCTTGGTTTGAACGATTCACTCTAGTTGTTAAAAAACAAGGTTACGCACAAGGGCAAGCTGATCACACAATGTTCTATCGACATTCACAAAAAGGTAGAATAACTGTTATTATAGTTTATGTCGATGATATCATTCTTACAGGAGATGATGTGGATGAAATAAGACGTCTCAATGAGCATCTAGCATTGGAGTTTGAGGTCAAAGACTTGGGTCCTTTGAAATACTTTCTTGGAATAGAAGTTGCTCGATCAAAGAAGGGTTTTGTGGTCTCTCAGAAAAAATATGTGATTGATCTTTTAAAAGAGGCTGGGATGAGTGGTTGCTGCCCAGCTGACACACCAATTGATCCAAATGTAAAATTTGGAAATAAAGAAGGTCGATTAGTTGATAAAGGACAATACCAAAAATTAGTTGGTAAGTTAATTTACTTATCACATACAAGGCCAGACATAGCTTTTGCAGTAAGCTTAGTGAGTCAATTTATGCACTCCCCAATAGAGGAACATAAAGAAGCAGTGTTTCGAATTCTAAGATACTTAAAGAGTTCACCGGGAAAGGGCTTATTCTTCAAGAAATCCGAACAAAGAGGAATTGAAGCTTATACAGATGTAGATTGGGCAGGCTCAATAACAGACAGAAGATCTACATTAGGATACTGTACATTTGTTTGGGGAAACCTTGTGACTTGGCGAAGCAAAAAACAAACTGTTGTAGCAAGAAGTAGTGCAAAGGCTGAGTTTAGATCAATGGCTCAAGGAATTTGTGAAATGATGTGGTTAAAAAGAATTATGGAAGAGCTGAGGAAACCAATAACTTCACCAATGAAGTTGTACTGTGATAGCAAAGCTGCCATTAGCATTGCTCAGAACCCAGTCCAACATGACAGAACTAAACATGTTGAGATTGATAGACACTTTATCAAGGAGAAGATTGAAGAAGGCCAAGTGTGCATGTCGTTTGTTCCTTCAAAATAACAGATTGCTGACATACTCACCAAAGGACTTTCTAAGACAAGCTTTGATTTTCTTGTAAGCAAGTTGGGCATGATTGATATATATACACCAACTTGAGGGAGGGTGTTGAAATATGTATATATTTTAAATTTATTTAGGTAGATAAATCTTATTTGGGTAGATAAGTTTTATTCATATTCTAGAAATATTTTTATTTTATCTTTTAGTAGTTTACTAGAATAAGAGAACTATTTTCTTTTTATGTTTTAGTAGTTTATTAGAATAAGGGAACTATTTTCCCAATTAGGATTAGGACTTTTTTTCTCTATTTAAGTTGAATTCTTTAGTTAATAAGATGAGTACAATTTTATTCAAAGCTCTCTTGAAATCTTTCATGGGGTTCTGTTTCTGCTCTTGACTTTGATGATACATTGTTGTTCAATCCTAACAAAGGTGGTTTTGATGGAATAGGAGGTGTTAACTTCATTAACTTTGTGGATAGAGTATTGATTAGAAATAGCGAATCGCCTAAGCATATGTTTGGTCTTTGTTGCAGTAGGCGTCATAGTTTTCATCTTAATGCTTGGATTAACAATGCGATAAAACATAAACTTCAAGTTCTTAGTCTCTCCATGGATAAGGTGAAAGACTACACTATTGCTCTTGCTCCTTTTGCTAGTGAAATTTTGGTGGTTTTGAAGCTTGGAAGAAATTTTGAACTAGATATTTCCTTTCCTAGTCTGAAGGTTTTTCATCTCAACTCGATCGAGTTTTCGAGATGTTCTTCAACCAAGAATCTCTTTTTGAGCTTTCCTGCACTTGAAAAGTTGGTCATACAGAAATGCAAATTAGACAAGGTATGGAATCTTCATGTTTCGGCCCCTGAACTGAATTCTTTGGTGACAGATTGCTTATCATAAGAATGTTATGATGATGGTTATGATAGCAGTGATGAAGAATGCGCCGATTACTGGGCTGGAAATGGTAATGCATTTACAGACTATGAGATTATCATTGATGCTCCTAAACTTGAAGTTCTGAGATACAAGGGTTATGTAGCAAGTGGATGTTCTTTCAAGAACTGCCTTTCTGTTGTCAGGGCAGTCATTGATATTTCAGACAATGGGAAGAGAGGGGATGTTTCCACTATTGGACTAAAACCACTTACAGGTACCTATAATGCTAAGTTTCTTAGCTTATCTGGTCGTTCTATGAAGGTAAGGTTGTTCTGTACTTTTATGTAGCCTCTAGAATGATGAATACGATGGTCCCTCTAATGAGGAAGACCATCAAGAATTTGACTAATATTTTCTTCGTATTGTAGGTTTTCTGCAGTGTAAACACTTCGGGTTTGCATGTATTTAGTAATTTAACTCAACTGAAGCTTGAATGTAATGAATATTGTGGTCAATTGCTGCCAGAGTTGCTTGAGAAGTCACCTAATTTAGAAGTACTTATCCTTGGCAAGGTAAGTTATATTGCAATGTGCACTAATGTTGCGGAAGCGACGATAATATTAATAACAATATTATCAGAAATATTTAGATAATTATTATGCCAACAATTATACTAAGAAAATTCCCAGTTAAATTGGAGGGGTCACAATGGTCCCGCTTAAAACCCAACAACTAGACAGAACTCACTTAGATATTTATAGCAATAATAACTAAATAAATATAACCAACATAAAGCTATTAAATAAAAGCAAACAAATAAGAAATAAAATACCAGAGTTTTAACGAGGTTCGGCCAATTTAGCTTACGTCCTCGGACACTACCAAATTAATATTTCCTCTAGAAATATTACAAAGGAGAAGATTTTGGGATAATACAACCAAAGGGGGAGGGGTTCTATATATAACAAACCAAACCCCCTCCATTTCTATCTTTTCCTAATGTGGGATATTGCCAATATTCAACAAATCTCCACCTTGGCGATATTCCACATCTTCGAACATCTTCTCATAACACAAACTTCAATAGTGTCTTCAATTTTGCAACCAATCGCCTTCTTCCCTTTTGGTAGTTGTGCCAGCTTCCACATCTTGTTTTTCTCTAGAGATTGCATTTCCTCTTCCATTGCACCTAACCATCTATAATTCTCTAAACTCTGAATGGCTTCGGTGTAAGTGGATGGAATATTATCAACAACTGGAAGTGCATAAGCTACCATGTCAGTGAAACGAGCAGGTTTCTGAATTTCTCGTCTCTGCCTTCTGACTGCAATTGGCTCTGATTGCTGTTGAGGTTCTTGGGTAGAAACCTCTTCCTCATCTGACTCTGCATCTGCCAATGAAGAATCACTAGTGGTACCTTTTGCTGGAATTACCACACTCTGCTCAAACTCCACCTGCTGCGGAGTACACTCCACCTGCTGCGAAGTACTACTCACTCCTTCTGGATTTACCTTATTCAACATGGCAGATTCATGAAAGGTAACATCCCTACTGATTATCGTCTTCTTTGCCTCTAGACACCACAAACGATATCCCTTAACACCAGCATTGAAGCCCATGAATAGAGCCTTCTTTGCTCTTGGATCTAACTTTGATTCTTTCACATGATAATATGCAATAGAACCAAAAATGCGCAAGGTGTCATAATCAGTAGCAGGTTTTCCATACCATTTCTCCAAAGGAGTCTTGCCATTTATAGCAGATGATGGCAAATGATTGATGAGATGTTGAGCGTACGTCACAGCCTCAGTCCAAAACTTTCTATCTAATCCAGCATTAGATAACATACATCGAACTTTCTCCACAAGCGTTCGATTCATACGCTCTGCCACCCCATTCTGTTGCGGTGTTCCACCTACGGTGAAGTGCCTTACTATGCCACAATCTTGGCATATCTTCAGGAAAGGATCGCTTTTATATTCTCCACCGTTGTCTGATCGGAGAACCTTAATCTTCCTTCCTGTCTGATTTTCAACTTTAGTTTTCCACTTAAGGAAAACTTCAAGCACCTCATCTTTGTTCTTCATAGGAAACACCCAAACTCGTCTGGAAAAATCATCAATAAAGGTGACAAAATAACGTCTTCCTCCAAGTGATGGAGTCTTGGACGGTCCCCATACATCAGAATGCACATAATCCAGAATACCTTTAGTATTGTGAATCCCAGTGCCAAATTTCACCCTTCGTTGTTTTCCCAGAACACAATGCTCGCAAAATTCAAGTTTGCAAGTCTTTGTACCTTTCAATAATCCTTGCTTGGCTAGAGTTTGCAAGGATTTTTCACCAGCATGGCCCAAACGCATATGCCACAGCTGTGTTGCCTCAGCGTCCTTCTTGGTACTCGTAATTGCTGCTGCTGTTGTCCCGACCACTGTACTACCTTGGTAGTAATACAGATTGTTCTTTCTTATGCCTTTCAACATCACCAATGCTCCTGAAGTTGCTTTAAGAACTCCATCTCGTATTGTCACAACTAGGCCTTTAGATTCTAACGACCCCAAAGAGATGAGATTCTTCTTCAACTTTGGGACATATCGTACATCCCGCAAAATTCTAGTAGATCCATCATGACTCCTCAGTTTAATTGAACCTATCCCGGCTATTTTACATGTGTTATCATTACCCATGTAAACAACCCCTTCATCTAGTTTTTGAAATTCAAAGAACCATTCCCGAATGGGACACATATGATAGGAACAACCAGAATCCATGATCCACTCATCTACATATAATGTTGAAGATGTCATACTAAGAGAAAAGTCTGACTCTGCTTCACTATTGCATTCTGCAACATTTGCATCTTGCGGAGTCTTCCCTTTTTTCTTCAATTTTGGACAATCTTTCTTCCAATGTCCTTTTTCTTTGCAAAAAGAACATTCATCTTTGGCAACAGCTCGACCTTTGGACTTTCTTCTCTTCCCCTTAGACTGACTTTGCTGACGACCTCTTGTTACCAATGCTTCCACTGCTGCTTCACTTGAACCTTTCAACTTATCCTTTCGGCGTAGTTCATAGCTATACAATGCAGCAGTTACTTCATTGAAAGTTACTTCCGATTTTCCATGAAGTAGAGTAGTTTCAAGGTACTCAAACTCCTCAGGAAGCGATCCCAACAACATTAACGCCAAGTCTTCGTCTTCAAAAGTCACATCCAAATTCAACAAATCAGCCACCAGCTGATTAAAATTGGTAATGTGCTCGTTCATCGTGGTACCAGGAACATAACTGAAACGAAACAGTCTTTTCTTCATATGTAACTTATTTTGACTGTTCTTCTTCAGAAATTTCTCCTCCAATGCTTTCCACAATTTACTTGCAGAAGTCTCTTTACTGAATGTATACTTCTGCTCTCTGGAAAGACATGATCGAATTGTACCACATGCCAATCGGTTGATGGTCTTCCATTCTTTATCATCAACCCCTTCTGGTTTTTCTTCCTCAATGGCAATATCTAGACCCTGTTGAAAGAGGGCATCTAGAAGCTCACTTTGCCACATGCCGAAATGACCTGTTCCATCAAAAATTTCCACTACAAATCTCGTATTTGCAGTTCCAATCCTCGGCAAAATGTACGAAGTGGAAGTTGTTGATATGGATGGTTTTTCTTCTGTCATTTTTGCCATAGCTTCTACTTAATAGCCACCAAATGCAGAATACCCACAAGCTTTAGGAAATGTTTCTGATGTGTAAGATCAGACTAAGCTGCAAACACAGAGCATATTACAAAACCTTGGCTCGGATACCAATTGTTGCGGAAGCGACGATAATATTAATAACAATATTATCAGAAATATTTAGATAATTATTATGCCAACAATTATACTAAGAAAATTCCCAGTTAAATTGGAGGGGTCACAATGGTCCCGCTTAAAACCCAACAACTAGACAGAACTCACTTAGATATTTATAGCAATAATAACTAAATAAATATAACCAACATAAAGCTATTAAATAAAAGCAAACAAATAAGAAATAAAATACCAGAGTTTTAACGAGGTTCGGCCAATTTAGCTTACGTCCTCGGACACTACCAAATTAATATTTCCTCTAGAAATATTACAAAGGAGAAGATTTTGGGATAATACAACCAAAGGGGGAGGGGTTCTATATATAACAAACCAAACCCCCTCCATTTCTATCTTTTCCTAATGTGGGATATTGCCAATATTCAACATTCCTGAAGTACCCTTGTCCAACACTTGTCTCCATTTTATATTCAGACATGAGTTTGAGACCATAGGGTTATGATCCTCCAATATATGGAAAAGTTTAGAGAATGGAGTCAAACACATTTTCGTCTTTGACACACATCCCACTCGATTTAAGTGTTAGAGCAAATCCAGTTCGATTTAAGTGTCATTGAAGCATACTCATTCTTAACTTCCCTTTTGAACTTGTCAGGATAATGCAAAACTGAATGCCAGGGACCTTGTGAAAATTCACATGGGAGCCACCGCAGTACATTCCTGAATGTTTATCGCAACATCTCAAAACAATTCAAATTCAGGGATTCAATGGACAAGAAAATGTAATGAAGTTGATAAACTATTTGCAGGAGAAAGGCAATGTTTCTATGATAAACAATCTCTCCATGTCTTAAAATGAAGCTGGCAAAGCAATTCATAGAGATTAAAGGCAATGCTTTATGAAATTCTTATGATTTATCTTGTTAATGTTGTTACTCTTAACTGAATTTGTTTCTGTTAAATTGTAGAACATGGATTTATTTTGTTATGAGATTGTCTTAATTATCATATGAGACAATATTTTTTTTTAAGAACAGTAACTAAAAGGAGATTGGAAACTGTTAGTTGAATTTAAGCTGGCATGCTTTGGAACCCCTAGGGAACATTAATAATTTCTTGAGCAAATCAATCTTTGAATCCAAAGGCAGATCTCCATTACTAGAGATATCCACCATCTTCAAAACTCGAGCATTTTTTAAAATGTATTTCACCATACTCAGCTGATATGTTAGATCTTCAAACCCTTTAAAATAAACCATTGATAGGCTTGACAGCAAACATTTCGGCACATACTTCGGAGGTTTCCAGGAGCATTCGAATCCAAGTCCACGGCAATTATCATTCTGGTATCAAGAGACCGACCAAAGCGCCTTTCATTAGACCATTAGTAAATGCTCGTTAAATTGATTTCTCGAGTAAATTTCACTCACCTTAGCAAGAACAAGGACTTCCAAATGATCAGAAATTTCCAAGAGAAGTGATAGCAAGTTCCAACCACCATAACCAACATGTAGCTCCATTTGGACCAGATTAAGAAACAAACGATATGGTCTGAAGTTACGCCATTTCTGAGAGGAGGCATTAGCAAATGTATATCAGCAAAAAGAATTGACCATTGACAGTGAAACACCAGGGTTATGGTTACTTACCATTTCTGCATACCAATCCCAATGGAAGGAAACAAACTTAGCATTGCTGAGAGCTTTGAGGAGTGGGATATGGCGATTTTCGAGCCATGAAACTGTGACATTTGCTTCAACTAAGCTAGAGACATCCTCGAGATCAAATTCCAGGGTCAGATTGTCTTCGAGGTTGAGCTGCTTGAGAACTGGGGCATTTATCTTAAGCTTGTGCCTACGCCGACCGGTAGGTGCAAACCATACGAACAAAGTCTTTAATGTCGGAATCGAAATGTTAGAACATGTTGTGTTATCACCAGCATGTTTGTGAAGAGTCAGTTCCTGAAGAACATAACAACCAGCAAAAAGCCTAGAAACAGATTCATCATTTGTGTACTTAATCCAAACAAGATTTAAAACCTTAAGACATGGCAAAGAAACTGTCCCAGGAACATGAAGCTCAACCCCATGGCTGAGTTTCAAAACATGAAGTGTTTTAGCAGTGAAAAGAGCAAATGGAAGCTTCAAGAAAGGGAAACTTTCAGTTCCATGGACTCTGATGTCTAGTTCTTTAACATCCCTAGAAACTGCATCCCGAAACCAGGTTTTAACATAGGAAGGATGGTCAACTAAGTTGAATTTCAGACAAAACCTGTCTAAAGAAGCTGTTTTGTTAAGGATTAAAACATGGTCAACAAATTGTCTGAAATGAAGATTTGGATCAGTCCTGCAAAAAGGTGTGTCTTGAAGATCAAGAATTGGAACTGAAGTCCAAACCCAAAGCCATCTTTTTGATAAAATGGAAGTCGCCATTGCTTCCTTAGTTGAAAGAAATGATAGTATGTGATGAATTAGAACATCTGGTAATTGACTGATTCTATCAGATGATTTTTTATGCTTTGAGTTGACATTAATTTCTTGATTTACAGAGTTGGCCATTGGAAGCATCAATGGAAGATGAGTAAAGAGAGATAGATAGATATATAGAGAGAGATACATTATCAATATAGATATATTTTACTCATGTTTGAAATACAAGTGTCCGAGACGAATGTTTAATTTTTAATAACCAAGACATGTTGGAGATATTAGTTAAAAGATGATTAATTTTTTTATTATAACTTATAAGATACTTGTAGAATCTGATCAGTTCACACTTTATTTACTTTCATGGAACATATTTATAAGGATAAATTAATTTGATTATTTAAATTCCATTAAAACATGGAGTTAGCCAATGAACACACATTTTGTTGATAAAAATTGCTCCTTTTGCAGTCCAAATATAGCATAAATAAATCATGATAAAAGTGTGATTTCTTTGCTAATATTCTTTTCCTTTTTGTTTTGACAGAAAGCAACTTTATAACTAACCCCAAAAACTTATTTTTCCTCTTTCAATATTGTGGAATATCCACAAAAAAATACTAATAAAAATAATAATTATATCAGTGTTATTTTTTTATTCTAAATATGTTTAATTTTAACTTGTTAATGATATTTTTTACCAAATTTTAATTACATTTTCTTTTATGCATTTAATAGTTGATGTGTCAGTTAAAAAAATTTTAGAGAGTTCAAAGTTTAATTATAAATTTTTAGGGTTCAAAACATAATTTCATCATTTATTAATTTATAAATTCATATTTTCAACAGACTAGAAAGAATTATTCTTTATTTTTTAGAGGTCTAAAATAATTATTTATTTAAAATATAAATTAAACTGGGATTTTAATATTCAAGGATGAAGTTCGACTGAACTTGTTAACGTTTTATAATATACTTTTATTTTATTTGTATATATTATATAATTTATATTACATGAAATTAAATGTATAATAATATAATAATGCAAAAACATTAAAAATATACGTTGTCTAAATTTAAATTTTTAATAAAAGAAATTTTATTTACATATATTTAAAAATTAAGATGGGGAGTCTAGAAAACACTTGAATTAGTTTTTTTTACAAATATGGGTGAATTTGAACAAAATTTTAAATTCATATTTTGAGTCAAACCGAGATTAAGTAAATATAAGGCATATTAATATCATATATAGTCTCGGCTCAAACTCAACACGACCAAACCCATAAATTCTAGGCCCAACCAATTTATACTTTGCAAAAATTGAATCTTGATTAGGTTAACTTGCCCATTTTTTTTATAATGAATATATTTATATTATAGTTTATTATGGAGATGAAAATTTTATGTAACAAATATATTTATTAAAAATTCATATAAAAATCAAGGTTGATGGAATCAAATCGAACCGATTTGATCTCAGAAAAAGCTAGTATATTGAGCAGACCACTTGGAATCGGTTGGATTGATAGTCGACTCAATTTCTTTCTATTATTTTATAATTATTATATATTTTAAAATTTTTTATGATTTTAAAAATAAATTATTTAATTAAATTCGAGCAAACTATTCATCCAACAACCTAGGTTTATAAACCACAATAAAAGTAAAATGATGCTTTAGTTGTAACGATAAAAAATTAAAAGTTTAATATGTAAGGTGTTCTTAATTTAAATTTTTATTGATCTATAAAATATTAAAAAAAGACAAAAATACACTTATGATAATATAGTTTATTTAAAAAAAGAATATTTTTAATAATTCTTTAATTAAAATTAGACTTGATTAATGATAATTTTATTAGCCTTATTATAATTTTTTTGATACATCTATTTTTTTGTCATATCCTTATTACATTTTAGTATCATGTTTTGTTTTATGCTTGAATTATTTTGATCATATTTTGGTTTTTACAGTTTAATTTAAATTTGAGATTTAATCTACAATATTTATTTCATATATTTTCATAATTTTATTAATTAATATAAATATTTAATATTATTTATCTTTATTTAAATAGAGCGGTAATTAAAATTCTTGTAAAGTATTTAGATTTGAACCATTTTACCCCTATTTCCATTACTAGAATATTTAACACCATTATCTATTTAATTTTGTTGTGACTTTTGCTTTATTTCACCTTGAGCCATGTGCTTCTATAAATGCCAGTCTATTTAAACTAAAAAAAAAAACACCATCATCTATTTCAAATGAATTAGAGGATATTTTTTCGAAGTTTCTGTTAATATTTAAAACCAAAATAATTATTAGTGTAAAGTTTATGTTAATATTTTAATCAATATAATTAATAGTGTCAAGTGATTGAACTAATGAGACAGAAATCTGCCAAATAAAAATAAAATATTAAATACTAGAGGGACGAAAAGTCAAAATTTGACTAAATATTTGAATTGCCAATTATATCCCTTTGGTCAAAGCCAATACCCACCTCAGTCAAACTCACAAGAGACATGTAATCTTATTCTAATTTGGATTTCTAGGGTACTTTGATTTTGGTCTCTCAAAATGAAATTCTTATAATTTTGTCACTCAAACTATTAGAGAGCTTTCAGCCACTAAATATCTATGACAGTTAACTATACACACCACATCATGTTCATATTTTCATTTTGGTCACTCAACTTCTAGATCACTTTCATTTTGGTCACCTAAAAAATATCATTTTTAAAGTATTAATTGGGGCAAAAAAAAAGATTAAAGTGAAAAAGTGGTAGGAATTAAAATAATGTATCAAAAAATTGTCAAATTATATTCGTTTATCACATTGTCGAAAATTCTGAATAAGATATTGAAAATTCTAAATTTTGAGTTATGTTTCATATACAATTATTAAAGATGATTTACTTGAGTTTATTTTAATTTGAAAGCATAAAATATAATTTTGAAATTTAAAAGAAGACTAAATTAATTAATTTCAACATTACAGTAACAAATCGGTTGACACTATCAAAGGATAAAAAATTTTTAGTACCTTATTTAATTGATTTTGATATTTTAAAAGTTAAAATTTTAAAATAAAAAAAATAGAACTTTCAGCAAGGGGGTAAATAAGTACAATTTGAAAATTATCAAAACATTATTTTAGTTTCTAATGTTTTTTCACTTTAATCCCTATTTTTTTTATCCTGATCAATATTTTTTGGGTGACCAAAATGAAAGCAACCTAGAAGTTGGATGATCAAAATGAAAATGTGAACATGATGTGGCATGTACAACTGAACTTCCATTAGAGATTTAATGGTCGGGTGACTAAAATGAAAACTTCCTAAAAGTTGAGTGACAAAATTGCAAGGATTTCATTTTAAGTGACCAAAATGAAATTTCCCTAAAAGTAGGGTGACCAACTAGGTAGTTTATCCTTCTAATTTTCATAGTTCCCATCCTCATGCCTTACGCGTGCCCATATACGATCTCAAACACTCTCTCATCACCACCAATCTTTCAACCACGTGAAACCCACATCCCAATTTTATTGGTTCGTGAATTACACACAGAAATAAAAACATGGTGAAAATCCCATACGCAAAATCTCACCAAACACACACATTTTGATTTCCATAGGCAATCAAAAAAGATCATCGAACTCTCTTTTCTCTGTAGTTTTTGTACAAAACCAGTAGCAGCTCTTTCAAGCGTTTTATATCCTTCATTTTCATGGAAGATTCTCGGAGCTTGAAGGAGAAACAAGAGCTGAAGCGGCGGTTTCCGAGCAAAAGACATGGAACAGAAGAGAAGTCTCGTATGGAAGATCAAGTGGAGTTGGCTGCTATTGCGATTAGCCTTAACGTGCGTTTGAGACCATCTGATATGCCCGTTTACATGCAAGAACACGCCCTCCGGTGTACTCGACAGCTTCTTGATTCTGCCCCCAAACCCCAACCTAGCCTTACTCACTTGGCTCGAGCCATCAAAAAGGTACATTCAAATTTCATGCATGGTGAAGTTAGAAATTTTACCAATAGTATATAGTTTTATCATTTTAAAAAGATTAAATTAAATTTTTTTATTATGTTTGAGATGAAAGTATAATTTTATTATTGTTAATTTAAAATTAAATTGTATATTTTTAAAATAATAAAAATATAATTATACTATTTTAATAATCTATATTCTTATATTTTTAGAAAATTAAATTAATTTTTTATTATTTTTGAGATAAAAGTGTAATTTTATTATTATCAATTTAGAATTTTATAAATTATAGAGAGTTTAAATGAAAAATCTTTTATTTTGGGGTTGAGGTCCAAGTCCTGACTCTGTCACTAAATATCAAGATAAACTTATTTAAAAAAATATAAAATTAAAATTTAATATAATAATAAAATTAAATTTTAATTTTCTAACATCTCCACCATTTGTATTAAGCTTTTAGTGAGACATGAAATTCTTTATTTCTAAATTCCAACACCGACTGATGTTTGAGCGAGTAATGGATGTGTTTGCTTTAGGAGTTTGACTCGGTGTACGGACCAGCATGGCAGTGTGTGATCGGGACGAGTTTCGGATCATTTGTGACTCACTCTCCAGGTGGATTCCTCTACTTCTCCATCGACTCATTCTCCATCCTTCTCTTCAAAACAGAGGTTGAGTTGGTCACCAAAGAAGACTGGGGCCAAAAGCTTTGAATGCCTCACTTGCCTAATTTATTGCTTTGACTCTTTGTTGTATGCTATTTGACTTTTAACCACCATCGAATATAAATATATAATTATTACAAATAGTTTAGAAGATTAAATAATTATATTTATATTCAACCCTTTTGAATATTCCTCGGAAAGTTCTTTGAACAAAGCACAAACCATGAAGGTTACCTGTGCTCGTCAAGAAGAAACCACGAAATTTCACTGTTTCACACCAAAGCTCCACCACCAAGTTTCCCAATTCTAACCAATTTTGATTAAACTGAGATTTTCCCAATGCAAGTGACCCAATTCTAAATGGTCTTTTTATGTTTTCAAGCCAAGCTCCGAGCAGCAAGGTTGGTGGTCCAAGTTCAGACCCTAACCAAAACAGCTACCCGAGGGGCTCTATCGATCGGAATGGACACACTCATTCGTAGACGCAGAAGGTCTCGTTGTCATCTTCGCTTTCCTATTCTACTTCTGCTACTTTCATTGATCGGAAGGGTTATCGGAGTCGTACTTGGATTGTTGATCACCAGAATGTTGATGAGAAGGCAATAATCTACATACCATAGGTTGGAAATTGTATTATTAATTGTTGCAATTAAACAAGGGATTCTTTTGTTTCGCTTTGCATACACACACAAAAGAAAAACTTATCATTGTTTGCAATCAAAATAATTAACATATCTTTGGAACTTGTCTTACTTTAAAGTTGGAATTAGTTTTATGTTTGATTATTGATATGAATGAATTTTTCTAACAAAACAGAACATTGGCATACAGAGAAGAGCAATGTTGTTCCAGATACTATCAAAGAATTCAAGCACATGTACTGAACTAGGGCAATGTTGTCTTTATTGGAATTCAAGATTTGAATAAAAAAAGTTTAGATTTTGATTTGAAAAATCAAATAGAAAAGAATAAGCTCTTTTGATTCATTCTATGTAATGATATTGACGTGTTTCAATGCACCCTTTCGAGTTTTCCATATATATATATATGTATAATTTAATTTTTAATTTCGTAATAAATTATATATTATATATAAATTTATTTATTTTATTTTTGGATAAATTTATTTATTGTCTTTTGTACTTCTCAATCCACTCGTTCTCCATTCTTCTCATCAAAACAGAGGTTGAGTTGGTAAGAAAAGGCACTCGAGTCAAAAGCTTTTGAATGGCGACCTTTTTCAAAATAAGTTAATTGACCAAACCTTTTCAAAAGTAAAAAAAAGTAAGAATATTTCTTTAAAATTTTTTTATTATGCCACTAGAATGCAAGCCATAAACAATCAAAATCAAAATTGTGAAAATGACAAACAAGACAATGAAAGATTGATTGTGTTTGTCTTGATGAAAGCTGAGTTGAGGAAAATAATTTTTAAAAAGTTGATTGATTTTTAGGAAGAATTAATTCTTTTTTATGTTTAAATGTTTTTGCATAAAATATTTTTTCCTTTAATAAATTTTAAAAAAATTTATGCTTTGAAATTTATATTACAAAACATTGTATTCTTTGGCAATAGAATTTTTTATTACATATATTAGAATAGGTAGCTACACATTAGAGCTAAAAGAGATAAATAAAATTAAATAAGATTTAAACAAATACTTATATTTCTATTATTAAAATATTTATAAACTATAATATATATTTATTATTAAAATATTGATATAAATTGAATTCCATGTGATGGCTTGACTTAGGTGTAACCTGTGTTCAAGTCATGTTTCGTGTTGATTATTCGGGTTTTTCCCTATTATTGTAATTAAAAAAAATTGATATAAATTTTTAATAAAAATATTATGAATATTACTTAAACTTTAAAAAGGTTATAAATATTAATATTTAGTATTAAAACAAAATTGTAATATATGTTAAGGATTGGTGATTGGTGATTAATTTATTGTAATATACATAATTTTATTAAAATAATAAGTAATAATAATTATATTAATTGTTGAGGCCCAATTTTGGCTTAGGTACAAACCAAGCTCCAACCCCAATTAAACCAAATTAACTCACCCCAAAAATAAACTGTCCAACAACCAACCCAAAACCGAAACTTAAGTCTTCAACCCAATTAAACTAAACTAAACCCAATACCAATTAAACCAACTAAGCCCAACCTACCTTAGCCCAAACCACCAGCAGAAAAAACAAGGAAGCAGCAAACCCTAGGTGCCTCCACTTGCACCGCCACTGCAAGCACTGCCCTTGCCACCGTCACCTGCAAAATCAGAGAAGAAATGACAGCAAACAAGTAGCAAGAATAATTGTAATGAAATCAGGCTATAAAAGCCCCAAAAAATGTAAACTTTGGGAACCCTTTTTTCTTTTAAAATAAAAATAGACTTTCAAATACAAAATAATAGAGTAGAAATACAATCAAAAACATTTAAACACCAACATAAACACTTGATCGCAGCAAGAAACACCAAAACAGGGTTCAAAGGTTTCAAATAAAAGGTTTTATCTATTTTCGTTTTTATTTTTTATTTTATTTTATTTTTTTCTTTTTCGAACCTATTTACTCCTTTATTTTTTAACCGATTACACACATATATATTAAAAATATATTAAAGAAATATAAAAAATATCTTTTTTGGAGTTCCGACCACCGCGCACGGTGGTCGACGATGGCGAACGACGGTGGAGCTATGATCGGAGCTCTGAGGAGTTGAGAGAGTTTGAGAGAGAGCTTTTTTTGTTTTTTCGGAAAAGGAGGGGAGAAAAATGAAGTTTTAGTAAAATAAAACGACGTCATTTTGACTTAAGCTCATAAGCCTCAAAACGAAGTCGCTTTGCCTTGGTCGACCCGAATCTGACTCGACCCACTTCAGGATCCGCGTGTTTTTAAGTGGAAGAACTAATTTCACTTTTAGCGCTTTCGATTTTTTATTGTTTTGAATTTAAAATTTTCATTATTTCTAATTTTACCCTATAATTTATTTTGACCTTCAATTTGGTCCCTCTTGGTGCTATGCGTTTTGTGAGGGTGGGATATTTCCCGTTTTGGTCCTCCGTTGTTATCCGCGCCCAAATTGGTCCTTTTCTTTGTACTTTTATTCTGAATTTTCCCCAAACTCCTATTTTAAGTTCAATTTAGTCCTTTTAGTTATTTTTTCTATTTTACCATTATTATTATTATTATTATTGTGGGTACCAAATTTTGCCCAGGCCCATTTACCTTTAAAGCCCAAATTTTTAAACCAAAAATAAACCCCCAAAGACAAAAAATAGAACCAAAATCAAATCAAAAACAAAATAAAAATAGACCCAATTTTGAAGCCCAAATACTTAACCCTAACCCACAAACCCCAAAACATTTTCAGCCAAGACCCTAGCCTCCAACTGCCTCCATGCTTCTACTACCCACGTTCTCCACCACCAAGCACGACCCACGCCCCACGTCCATTATATCTGCGACTTGAGCAAAGAGATAAGAAGAAACTGTTTGTATTTTGGCTATAAAGCCTTTATTTTTTTCATTGTAAAGGGGGAGACGTTTTTTGATATGTAAAAAGAAATACAAAATCAGTAAAGAATAACTAGAAGATTTTTTTTTGAAGGTGAGCTTTTGCTGTAATTTATTTCTGTTTTTTTTCCTTTTTCTGTTTTTTTTTCGGATCCAAAACAAAGACAAAGTTTAAAAGAGATAAGTCTTACCGGAGTTGTGCTCATGTCGTCGGTGGCCATCGCACATGGGACCTTTGATAGAGCTGGTGTCTGATGAAGAGGAGAAAATGAGTGTATGAGTTGAGAGAACATTTCAAAAAAAAATTCTTAAAGTTTTTGTCAAAAAAATAAAAAAGGTGATTGTAAAAAAGAAAAGGGGTTTTAAAAAGGTGGATTTGGATTTTCAATAGATTTATTTTTTCCCAAGAAGGTGGCTTAATTTTGATAGCTTTTGGGGAAAAGAAAAATTGCCAGCACATGGGTTCTGCGCATGCTCCCTTAAATGGGTAAATTTTGCAGCCAGTCCTTCCTACTTTGCATTCCCTTTAATCTATCCCCATTATGTCTCTTTCATTTCTCCTCAAAGGTTTGTGCACTGTTTCGAATTGGTCCACGCATGAACAGTGTTTTTGGTGATTTGGGTCATTTTCAATTTTGATCCCCAACTATTTATGCGCATTTTATTTCGGCCCGTAATTTTTTTTAAATGATTAGTTTTATTTATAGATTATCCCTTTAGTTTTATTATGCTTACAATGAAGTTTCTTTTTCCTTTTAAAATAAGAGCATATTATTTAACATATAATTTTGTATTGTTTTGTTGATTTCGAGGTTTTTGTTTTTTTTCCATGTGCATTTTTTTTCCCAAATCACTTTTGTATATCATCATTACTCTTTTTTATATATTATTTATATTAGGTTTATTCATCTCACATATTATTTACTTAAATGTTATATGTATCACTCTGCATATTGCTTAATCTTTTAGGAATTTTTTTATGTATTATTGTATTATTTTTTCTTTATTTATTTTATATTTTTAATACATATCTAATTCCATGTAAATTATTTATTTTATGGCATTGATTTTAAAATTCATTCGTATGATTACTTATTTATGTTTTTTAAGTTTTATATCCATTATTTGTTTAAAAGTTTTGGTGTTACCCTTATAGTAGTGTTTAATGTTTTAAAAATCTCCTATCTTCCTTATTGTTCATTTTATTTTAAAGCTTGATATGTTATTTGGGTATTTTTGCTTGGAACCTCTTTCAAGTTGGCGATTAACTTGTTAACTTATTATATTATTTTTTATAATTTTTTCTACTACTATTGTACATTATTATTATTTTGGGTTACTTTTTTCTTAAATTATCTTTATATGATATTTATTTTTTATCTATTTTATTAAATTAATTATTTTAAATATAGTTTATTATACTTATTATTTATCATTATTGTTAGTTTAGCATCGTTATTATTTTAATTTTGCTATTATTATTATGTTTAGTAATACTATTGATATATTGCTATTATTGTCATGTTTATTATATTATCATATTTATGACTATTGTTGTTTCCATTTTTAAATTTTTTATTATTAATATAGGGTTAGCATGATTCTCATATGATCATTTTTATGTCATCCATCATTATTTATCATTTTTTTTCTCCCCAAATTTTAATCGTTTTAGTTCTTTTATTCCATAATGTATTCTCAACTTGTTTTAACATAAAAACAATTTTCTATATTTAATCGTTTTAAAAAACATGCCCTACCGTATTGGGTTCGTTTTTTTATTCGATTTAAGTATTTTATTCAACGTTTTGTTCCCAAATAGTTTTTAATAAAGGCAATTTTCTATACTTAATCGTTTTAAAAAACGTGCCCTACCGTACTGGGTTTCGTTTTTTATTCGATTTAAGTATTTGAATATCCTTCTTAATCAATTTATTCTTTAAATTTTCTCCTAAACAATGGCAATTTTCGATATTTGGAAGCTCGGAAAATTGTATCCTACCGTATTGGGTCTCGATTTTTGTTCGATTCAAACATTCAAATATCCTTCTTATTGAATTTCTCCAAGTTTTGAAAAGTGGAGGCAGTGTTCTGTATTTTTAAAATTCGAAAAATCATGCCCTGCCATACTGGGCTGTGGCTTTACGTTTGATTTAAATATCCGAATACCTTTTTCTTAAAAAAAAATAAAGTGCTCGAATGTTTTAAATAAAAGACAAGCTCATAATCAGGGGTCAAAAACGATATGTCCTACCGTATTGGACGTGACGTTTTACCTTGAAGCAATATGATCTTTAACTCATGTTTAATTTACTCAAATGTTTCAAAAAGGATGATCATACTTTAAAATATTTTCAAATCTTTAATTTTCGACATTAAGACATAAACTAATCAATGAAGTATCGATTTTAGGCGTATTGGGGGTGTTAATCCTTCCTCATACGTAACTGACTCCCGAGCCTATTTTCTCAAAATTCGTAGACCTAAATGTCTTATAAGGTGGCTCAATCACACCACAAAAAGGATTGGTGGCGACTCCGTATCTTCGTTTTCAAAAGTCGATTCCCCCGTTTTTTTAAAAAAATGGTTTCGACAATTATTATTATTATTATTATTATTATTATTATTATTATTATTATTATTATTATCATCATATATTACTTAAATTTCACATTTATTTATACGTTTTACATAATACTTATTTGCATTACTATTATTATTATTATTAACCTTTTACTTTTTTACATTGCTTGTTCGTTTTATTTCTCCATTTCTGTTCTCATTATTCTTATTATGCGTTTATCTTTATTCTGTTATGTTTGTTAATATCAAAATTTTTATTTGTTTGTTTATTCTTCATTATTTTATTTTATTACGATTTTATGTTATATTAACCTTTACCCGACAAAAAAAAATCTTTCATAAAAGCATTATTCTATATTTGGAAATTCAAGAAAATCGTGCCCTAACTTACTAGGTTTCGATTTTTCTCATTTAACCAAAGTTATGGAATATTCTTTTAAATCGTAATACAGGTTTTGATTAAAAGTGCTTATTCTCGGAGATACGAGGTGTTGTGCCCTAACTCACTGGGTATGACATCTTGTTACCTCGAAATAAGATTTTTTGTAAATAAAGGCAATGTTCGGTATTTGAAAGTTTGAGAGATCGTGCCCTAACTTATTGGGTTTCAATTTTCCTCGTTTACCCTAAATAATCGAATATCCTTTTAAAAAAGATTAAAATACACAAATTTTAAATAAAAGGCAAGCTTACTCTCAAAAGTTCGATATGTCGTGTCCTAACTTACTGGATGTGACATTTTATTACTTAGAGACGAGAAGGTCTTTAACATTCGAGTGTTTTTTTTACAAAAAGAGGGATTGTATTTTAAAGTCTTTCAAGTTTTCAATTTTCGATACTAAGACACTAATTAATCAACTAGGTACCAATTTTTGGGTGTTAAGAGAGTGCTAATCCTTCCTCGTACATAACCGACTCCCGAACCTGTTTTTCTGAATTTCGCGGACCAAAACCGTTGTTTAAATAAATCAAATCATTTATTAAAAACAACCACTTTTACAAGGTGACCCGATCACACCTCATCAAAAAGGATTGGTGGCGACTCCCGTTCTTTCATTTCCGTTTCCGAAGTTGACCCTATTTTTCAAAAGAATGGTTTCGACATTAATAATGTATTGTGTGATTAAATATAAATATGTAGGTTTATTAATATTGAAACTAATATTTAGTATTTTAAAATATTTTATTACTAACACAATAATATTTACTTTTTTATTAAATAAAAATAGATTTAATTTTTATTAATCAATAAATTAATATTTTTATTCATGAAACACATTTTCAATAAGCCCAACACACTTTATATGTCCTCGATACATATCTTTTATCACAAGATATGTTTTTTCATAGTAATTTTTTTCCAGAAAAAATTACATCTTTACAATTCTGAAAATTTTTCAGAAAAGTTCATTGTTAACTATGAACACGTAACTCGCAAATACATACAAATATGGATGAGTATAAACCCATATATTGAAGAATCATTCATTCTTAAAACTTTATCAATGAAATTCACTCTATCTTTTAAAATAAAAGCTTTTCCCAGAAAACTCTAAGAAAATCCACTATGAAACTCAATATTCCTGGGAAAACAAACCAGGAATTTGTACGTGCTGTTTAAGAATAAAGCAAGTAGGGGGACCCAAAACTTTCTGGGAAATTAATGTTCTACCGAATCACAACTTTGAATATCCAATACCCTTGCTCTTTTCTTTTCTAGTTGCCGATTTAAAATCCTTTTTTTTTACTTGTTTATAAGGGAAGCTTCAAAGTCTAGTGAGAAATGAATGGTTAAGGTTAAACACTTTTTTCATCATACTTTCAATCTCAAAAGCTAAAATGTTTGGCGTTATTTTAGGGTTGAAAAGCACTTTTTGACCCGTAAACAATGGCAACAGGACCTTAATTTAGTTATGAATTTTTAAGCTCAATTATTTTTATTTTTATTCTTACGAAATTAAATAAAATATCAGTTATTTTTTGTTACATTATTCCATCAAAGTTCTTATTAATGTGAAATATTATTATTAAATTAAAATATTAAATATTTTAATTTTAAAGCTTAAATATTAAATTCTCTTTTGCCTCCCAAGTGGATTTTACGTCAGTATGCCCTTCGCATTCAAATCGTGATTATACTTTTATTATTATTTTTAATATTAATATTATTATAGGTTTTTATCATATTTGCTCTTTTTTATATAATGCCAAGAATTATCCATAACTCTTTAAATAGGAGGATAATGTGCCTCACGCACTCAAACCCACGTCTTTCTATACTAACAATAATACAAATATCAATCAAGTTAAGACTCAATTGTAATTATACTCTTATTTTTAAATACTGTTTGAATGATATATTTTGTAATTTTTAATATGCTTATATTTATTTTAGACAAATAAAAATAAATAATTATACTTTATAATTATTTTTGAAATAAACTAGGTTATATATGAGTCACCTTTCGTGGTTCTTTGGAAATAAATTAAATTATATATGACCCACCTGTAATAAAATATAACAAGAGTGAAATAAGTGTTTGGTTTTTAATTCTTTACCTTCTCTATCCCGTCTAAAGATTCCAAATACTACTAATCATTGCCTTTTAGAGATGGTAATAATAGTTTGATCTTACAATCCCCAACACTTCGAGCCACACTATTACGCAATGTGTAGTTTGTTTAGCCCTTCAGAATCTCCTAACAGCTTCATAAAAGCTTACTTGTGGAAGAAGAAATTAAAAAGCTTTACCCCCTTTGTCCCCTATATATATGTAAGAGACTTCTCTTCATCATTACCCAACATTTATCTTCTCTGTAAGTAGATTGGTAGTAGCTGTTTGAGGTTCTCTATTGATAAGAATGGATCCATTTATTTGTCTATGCAAAAGTTGTCATTGTCATTGTCTTCACCTTTATCTTCTAATTTTGATATTTTCGTTGATCGGAAAGGTTATCGGAACTATACTTCGAGTGGTGATCAGGGATTTGTTGACGAGAAGGCAATAATTTACATTGCATGCGTGTATGTTAGATATCTATATAGAATTATGTGAGTAGGATGGTTTTGTTTTGCTATGTATCGAAACCTTGTTATTGTTTGCAATTAAACAATTAATATAACTTTGAAATATTATCTTACTTGCTTAAAAGTTGGATTTAGCTTTGTTTTTGATTAGTTATATACTAAAGAACAGTGAAGCATTCTTTTTCAAACACAAAAGGATTGAAAAGTACTGGCAATGAATGAAATTTTCTAACAAGACAGAAAAACATTAGTTATATAATTGTTTATACACTTGCAACAAGGGTGCAAGAAAATTAAAAAGTGGCCATTGTAATTTTACATTAATACAAATAACCAACATATTCAAATAATTGAAAGGGATAACGGGAGCCAAGGCCCTGAAATCGCCCATGCAGGCTTCAAGGGGCTGAGGAGAGAAAGTATACTGTTAAGTTTCTTGTTTTGGTAACAAAGAAAGCCATAAAAAGAGAATGCAAAATAAGTGTTTGAGTAAATACTTTTAGCATATTAATTCAGGCAGAATGAAGTGGTTACAAATGATCTTATTTATAGTTGAGTTCCTTTAGAATTGGAGATACTCATGGGTCAGACCGGGTCTAACTAAAATTGTAGGTCCATTTGCTAGGTTTGGGCCCAACCTGAAAAATAGATCTAAAATTTTGCCTAAGTCTCGCCCAGATAAAAATGTTAAAACCTAAACCTAACCTATATTAATTTTTTATATTATTTTTTAAAACAATAATACATCAAAAATACTAAAAATATTAAAATAAATGTTTCCCAACAAATTAAAAATAAATTTTAAAATATATATATACTTAAATAATGCAACTTAACAAGCAAATGCCTCTAAAATAGTAACAAATTTAACAATAAAATAGGAGTTATACAATACCAATAAAATAAGTAGTAACATAATAGTGAAATGGTAGCAAAATAGTAAAAAATAATAATAAAAAAGTAAAAAAAATAGCAAAAAAAGCCTTACCCAAGGCTCGGCCCGTTTTCTAAACGAGCCTTATTTTTTTGTAAGTCCATTTTTCGAGCCTATATTGTTACCCAAACCCTCTCACTTTTCGGGTAAGTCTTTGGGCCGAGCTGATGACGCAACCCATGAGCAAGTCTACCTAGAATCAACGGTACAGATTGATTTACATCAATGGCTAAGATTAATATCTATCTAAAATATAAGAGTGCTAAGAGATTTAAACTATTTAAATATTTATCCCTTAGTATTTATATTAACCAAACTTTTTATTCTTTTAACCATTAATTGATCCGAAATTAAAAAAAAAATTAATCGAACCGAAATATTTCTGTTAATTCAACCTGTTAACCAAACTTTATATGTTTTGTTTCCTTTATTAAAATAAATAAAAAAATAAATTGATAATGTTAGATTTTAAAATTTTAAGAGATGTTTAATTCTTTTTTTTTTAAATCTCTTAAATTTTCGTCCAACTTGGCCAAAAATAAATACGACTACGAATTTAAAGGCACAAGTGAATTTTACAAAATAAAAACTTAAAGTAATAAAATATTCTACATTTTAAAAATTATAAATAATAATAATAAGTAGTTGAAAATTACAAAAAAAATTAAAATTTTGTTTAAAATATTGTAAAATATTCCTAATTTTAAAAATATTTTTGTAAGTTAATTTTATGAATTTTTAAAAGTCAGTGAATGCGTAAATATTTTTCACAATTGAGCTTCTTTCTACCATCTCAGCTTTTAACTAATTCAAACTGTCCACATTTATTTAGAAGAAATTAAATTGTCAATTAGTAGAATCGGTCATATATGGTGTGTTTGCATCTTAATTTTTTACAAATTTTCATTAATTTAAAGAAATAATATACAAATATGCTTTGAAAAATTTATAATTATTTTAATAAATTAAGTTAGAAACACCTGGAATTTAATTAAGGATTTTGAGTTTTGAAATTTCTTATAAAATTTGAAGTTGTTGAAAAACTTGATAGAACTGAAATTACTTTTTCAAATCTTTGATCCAAACATGGAGACTACAAGGCATAGTCACCATCCAGCACTATCGCTACTACTTTGTTGAGCACCATGGTCACATACTTGGGCCAGTTTGTCCCCTCTTCCCCTTTAGAATGTAGAATTGCAATGTTTTGGTGTTGAGAAAGGAGGAGATTAATTGGGCCGATTGAGGAATTAATTGGATTGAATTCTTACTTTCTTAGATACTAAAATGGAAGATTAATCACTTGATATCCATGCATCAAGAATATGTTTTTTTTACTTATTTTTATGCCTGAATTTACAAATTGATGATAAAAGAGATTCGGAAATCTTCCTTCTTGTCATTTCCCCACGTTAGGTGGCAATGTCCACGCCAATGGCTGAAAACTCTCTGTTTAATATTAACTCATTTTTATTCTTCTCTACACTACACACAGCAAAAGAAGCAAATTGCCATTAGTAACAGGGTTGCTCTTCTCTTCATCTTTTAATGCATGTTGTTGTCTTTCATGATGTCAATGTAGAGGGGTCCACAAATACCACAGTCGAATCCATAGAGGTTAAGCTTATAGAATGATATGGATAATCTATTTCTTGGATAATGCAAGCATTACTCTGCTTTAAAATATTTGGGAAATAAAGTGAAGCTTCTTTTTATTTTTGGTTGTATGTTGGGATGTATATATGATGTTTATTATAGATTGGTATCTCAGTTACACGTTTATCTCATTTGCTTGTGCAGCAAAGAATCTCATTCTCGCTAGTGTCAAATCCATTACCAAAGCTATAAGCGTAGTCGCGAAAGTTAACCACTTTCTGCAGCAAGCATAGACAATGGAACTGTTTAAATCCTTATTTTGAATCTAAGTTCATAAGCACAACCTGAGTAAACTAAATTTACATAAGAAGACTAGCGAAGAAAGAGCTTTAGTCCCTCCGTACTTAAATTGATTGACGTGATGGATGGATGAAGTGAAGATCACACTAAAATTATTAACAACATTATTAACGTAAAAGAATCATATTAGTAAAAGGCGTCGTGTCCATTTTAAAGAAACATAAGTATGCATGCATTGCATGGTTTATGTACGTACTAGATAAACCCAAACATTCTTCCATCCAGTTCATATAATTTATTAATAAACAACTGAAAACAACAAATAACTTTGTATATTGGTGGTTAATATCCCCACCAAATTAAGCATATTATCATCAGATAACGACTGAATAAAAGAGAATAATAATACTGGAAAGCAAACTAAATCGCCATGGATCATCATTTGGAGGCATGAGAGAGGTAGATGAAAACGAAGACCAAGACGAAAGCGATGATGAGGAATATGTAAGCGGGAGGAGGCTGCAATGGTGGCAGTCCAAGCGGACCCAAAAACAGCAGAGCAACCGCCAACAGCATCATGGCTATCGAATTGATACCGCACCCGTAATCTTCCATCTTCACTGATATGCCTTACCTTTTGCTAATGTAACCAGAAAAATTAACTTCCTCAAATATATAGAGTAGCGGCGCTGTGTGGATTGATGCACCTTTGGCAAAGAGTTGCGACGATTGGTTCAGCGACATATCTATGCAGCAACCCATGTGATTTTTACCCACTACGACATATATTAGTTTTAAGGGCGCTTTATTTATTAAAATTTCAGAAAGTGCCGGGCTTTAGTAGTTTACTCTTTCATTTTGCCCACATTGGCAATGGTTGAAGACTCTCTGTTTATTTATTAACTTCATTTTTTTCATTCTCTACATTGCACATGGCAAAAGAAGCAAATTGCTATTAGTAATCAATTTAACAGGGGGATCCATTTGGGTGGGGGGAGGGTTGTTCTTTTTCATGACATAACGTTGGTTTTTTCTCTTACATCTTTCATTGCATGTTGTTGTCTTTCATAATGTCAATGTAGAGATGTCCACGAATCCCACAGTCGAATCCATACAGGTTAAGCTTATCGAATTATATGGATAATTTATTTTTTTGGATAATTTATGTCAAACCCAACAAAACAATCACATTCTCGCTGGTGCCAAATCAATGACTTTGCATGATGAAGGGGTGGTGAAATTGTGGGAGTTATCCAGCAATTTTGTGTTCTCCGAGAGTGATGTTGGTAAAAACAGGGCCATTGCCTCTGTTTAGAAGTTGCAGGAGCTTAACAATGCTGTGATCATTTCCACCTTAACAACAAAATTAACCAAGGAACAACTTCCTGACTTCCGGGTGCTTCTTAGTCTTTGGATCTCTACTGCCTGTAATTGCTTACCTTGTTCCTTTTTAATGGTTAATTGAATTTGGAAGTTCCATATTTTTTGAAATAATCCTTGAGAAATCATACTGAAATTCAATTATCATCATCTCCAATTCCACTATTTATATCTGATACAGTTAGGAAGAAAACTAAGCTGGGGAAAGATTTGATATGTGTCGAAACCATTTTTTTGAAAACGGGAATCGTTTTGAAAATGAAAATCAAAACGGGAATCGTCACTAATCCTTTTTTAATGAAGTGTGATTGGATCACCTTAAATTAATCATTTTAATAAAAGTTAAGATTTACTAAAATGATAATTTTTTTGGTCTACAAAAATCAGAAAATGAGTTCGGGAGTCGGTTACGCACGAGGAAGGGTTAGCACCCTCTATACGCCCAAAAATTAGTACCTAGTTGATTAATTAGTGTCTTAATGTCGAAATTTAAAAACTCGGAAAGAATTTAGAAAATGATTCCTTTTTTTATCAATGTTAATTTTGCAAAGATGTTTAGATAAATCGATGCAGATGTTAGAGGTCTTCTCATCTCGAAGTAATAAAATGTCACATCCAACACGTTAAGACACAACACTTTAAACCCTCGAGAGTAAGCCGATCTTTTGATTTTTTAATTTTAAAAGGGTGTTCGATCATTTTGGTTAAACTAGAAAAATTGAAACCCAGTAAGTTAGGGCACGTTTTCTCGAATTTCCAAGCATCGAACATTGCCTTGTTTAGAATTTAGAAAATACGAGTAAAATTTTAAAGGAATATTTGATTATTTTGAACAAACGAAAAATCGAAACCTAGCACGATAGGACACGATTCCTCGAATTTCTAAACATCAAATATCACCTTTGTTTTATAAAATCGACTCAAAGTATCTTAATTTGGCTTGAAATAAAGTGAAATCGTTAATTTTGGATCAATAAATTGAAAACTACAATGCGATAAGTGCGAATGAAAGTCAAGTAAACATGATAAAATATACATGGATAACTAACTCCATTAATGTGAAAATAATATAAAAAGCAAATTAACGTACGCAATATCCATGAGCTCACATCAAAATAAATGAAAACTAAAAGTATAGCTAATTGAAGAAACAAATCAGGATAAAAGCTTGTCAAACATAGATAAATAAAATTAAGATAGCAACACAAAAGATTAATTGATACTATGAAACAATAATATATGGAATAATATGAAAACAAGAAAATATATAACATACAAAACAACATGGGACTAAGAACCAAAATGATGTAAAATAATTTAAAAACTATATGAGGAATTAAAAGAATGACATATGCTAAAATTTGAAATATCATATAACATCTGCTAAAATTTGAAATATCATACATATGTAAAATAAAAATTAATGATACATGAATGATTATTAAGATAGATGTTATGATGAAGGGAGTTTGGATCAAATAATAGACAAAATATTTTAAAAAAAACAAAATATATCCATTTGAAGTTGATGGTATATACAATAAAAAGCTCAATATAAATAATACATGAAAAGGATAATGATATATGAAAAGGTTTTAAATAATAAAAGTATGTAAAAAAAATTTCTTTTAAGAAATAAAATATATACATAATAGATTTGAATGGAAATGTATATGTATACCTATATATATATATGTAAACTGGTTTAAAAGAAAAAAACAAAAAAATAAAACGTACGTGTATATATATATAAGATAACATGAAATCAATAATATATATACTAAAACGATTTTATCATAAAATATGTATATATATATATATGTATGTAAGATAATGAGTATAAAATATTTTAAAGTAAGTAATGTACAGAAAATTCAAAATAAATGACAAAGGAATTTAAAACAATTAATGTATAAGATAGTATAAAATAATATATACGGAATTTTAAAAATACGTGTTATGTATAAAATAATCTAAAATAAAAGGTATATAAAAATTTCAAAATAATAATATGTATAGTAGTTTAAAATAAACAATATATATGGGAAAAGAACTTTAAAATGAAAAATATACATAAGAGAGTTTTGACATAAATAATACATATATATATAAAGACTTAGAATGAATAATGACAATAAACAGTTTTTTTTAGAAATAAATAAATGAATAAGTAAATAAATGAGCAAGTTGGATAAAATAAGGACCAGATTAAGACTGGAACAAAATCCAGGTGCTGATTTACAAATAAAAAGGGCTATTAGGGACTAAATCAAAACAAAAATGAAATCAGAGGTAAGAAAGACAAAGAGATAAACGTATAAGGACCAAACTAAAATACATGCCACATCATAGGGACCCATTTGGCAATTATACCCTATCACCAAACGGCGCCGTTCCAGTATACGCATTTAAATGGCCCTAGGACCAGATCGAATTCAAAATTAAATTTCCGGGCCATATTAAAAGAAAAGAGAATCGACGTAGGACCTAATCAATATGCGCTGCAAAAACAGAGGGGCTTGTTGCGCAAATAACCCAAAAGCAAAGAAAACACGCGGATCCCATGGTTAGAGGGTCAGGTTGCATTCGGGTTGTCCAAACGGTGCCGAAGCGGCGTTATTTTTGTTAATGTATAAAAGGGCCATTTTTTTTAAAAAAAAGGGAAAACCCTCATTTTCCTTCTTTTCAGAAACAAACAGTAGCCCCTCCCCCATCTCTCTGTTAGGGTTTCGAAACCCTAGCTTTTGCGCCGCCGTCACGCCTCCTTGTGGCCCACCGTGAACCCGTTGTGGCTTCCACCGTAGACAGTGGTTAAAGCCTCACGAAATCGGGTTTTTGACCCTTTTGAAGGCTAATTCGATGATGAAGCTTCCATAAATCGGAGAAAAAAGAGGAGAAAAGAGCCTCGGCCTTCTCCTTGCGTCGATTCTAACGATGGGAAAGAATATCCCGGCGACGCAACCCCCGGGTTTGGGTAAGTTTTCCTTCTTTCTCCTTTTATTTATTTTGTTGAAAAATAAATTTAAAAGAGCAGAAAAATAAATAAAAAAGAAAACCAAAAGAAAAAAGAGAACCCAAAAATGAGATTTAAAATCAACTTTTTATTTTTTTGCTTTTTACTTCTGAAAAAATTTGCCTGTAATACAATTTTTTTTTGTATACCGAAATCCCCTCTTACATTCGGTTCTTCCCTCGGCTTATATAGCCGAATACATAGAAAATATTTTCTGCTCTCTTCTATTGTTTGTTGTTTTTCGCTCTCTTTCCTTCTGCTTTGTGTGCTTCTCCTTTGTTTTGCAGGTAACGTCAGAGTAGGTGAGCAGAGGCGATGGGACGGGCGTCTGTTCGGGCGCAAAATGCGCTGACACCACGTGGGGGAGGGAGGTACAGCGCCTAGCATAGGAACCCTAGGGTTTTTTCTTTTTTTCTGATAAATTTGGTCTTTGGGTTAGGTTTAGTTGGGCTTTGGATTGGGTCATAGTTCGGGCTTTGTATTTGGGCTGTGAATTGTAAAAGGTATGGGTTGAGCCTGCTTTGTTCGTCATTGGGCCCGGTCTAATTTGGGCATTTACAATATGTATGATACAAATTTCCTGAAAGTGATTTACCTAGAAATTAGTATGCAATTTGAGCTAAAATCTTGCTCTATATTGCACGAGTATTTCTAGGATTTGTACATTCTATTCTATTCCATCGCATAACCTTGTCTTCATCTTTCGTTGTGCAGGCTGTTGTATTTACTGATATCAGTTTTGAGAAAAGCCATTGAGTTTAATGATTATATCTCTTTCATCAAGGCCATACAACTATCATGCAAACGAGGTTTCCACACGTGCCAAGCATGGGCATCAATTCAATATCCAACGAAGGGGCAACAAACAGGTAAAATATAATAGTATCAATTTATTTTAAGATATGCATATGTTGATTCTAATCTTAATGTGTAGCTTCAAAAGCTAAGCAATACCTTTGATAAAAAAATGGATACAAAGTTCTTGTTTGAAAGGTGTTCTTGTTACTTGCTTATATAACACATCATTTCCATTTTACTTGTGTACAGTGTAGTAAATGCTTTACTGTTTACTTGTATAGACTTGAGAATGGCTTTGTTGGATCCTAGGATCACCTATAGCACAAAGTGATTTATGTTCATGTTCAAATATTATTTCACTCTACAATTTTGATTTCTGCTTCTTATTAACAAGCTAGAAGGGGATTTAAATTTGTCTGAGTGTTTCCTGTTCATCCTTGGTGCATAATGTATGGGTGTTGATTGCTTATTGAGTTTTCATTTTCTAATTTGTAATTTGTTTGCTTGATGTTGATTTTTTTATGCAAGTTTCAAATGCATCAAGTTCACACGAGTCACAGTAAATAAGAAAGGATGAAAGCTTTTTCGCATAGTTTGGATGTATTTCAGAATGCTTAAAAGTCAAATTCTGTTTTATAAAAACCTTTATTTTGTTGTAATCTTAGTTTAGAATTTGTAAGTTCTATTGTTATGGACTTTGATTTTTTGCTTTACAATCTGTGCGGCTTTATTCCTCCAATATACCAATTTATATAACGAAAACAACACAAAGCCAAAATAATGTTCAAAAGGATAGAATAGTCACAGAAAACTATGCATGAGAGGTGTTTGAGTAAATGCTCTCAATTGTATTTATAGTTGAGCTCTCTTAAAATCGATGGTTTAGATCAAGTTATATCGACAGATGAAATTAGTCTATCCCTACAATGAAGGGATTTATAAGATTTACATAATCAAATCATATCTAATCTTAAGATTAGTCTAACTTTCCATATCGACATCATTGGGCCACACCCAAGCTTCAAATAGATAGGCTTAACCAATAGTTGTTTGAATCAGACCAACTTTTATGGGTCAAATGAGCCTCATCTAGCTGATAGACCTCCTTAGGATGCATTATGTGAAATTTTCACAAGCTTTTAATTGTGGCCCGTGACATTCTCCCTTATTCATTCTTGTAATGCCTTTATTGCGCATTTGGAATGACACTTACTTGATTTGCCTTGAATCTTTCTTATTGCTTTGGCTTTTTCCAGACTAGTCTCATATCAGGTTGTCCCTTCCTTTGGAACTTTTGCCTCGATTTTTTTTGCCTCTTAGCTCGAACCATCCCACTCATTGGTACATCTCACTGGCAAGAAGTCACAGCTCTCACTTGCCTACATTCTGACTCACTTAGATTGGAATGACACTTACTTGATTTGCCTTGAATCTTTCTTATTGCTTTGGCTTTTTCCAGACTAGTCTCATATCAGGTTGTCCCTTCCTTTGGAACTTTTGCCTCAATTTTTTTTGCCTCTTAACTCGAACCATCCCGCTCGTTGGTACATCTCACTGGCAAGAAGTCACAGCTCTCACTTGCCCACATTCTGACTCACTTCGATTGGAATCCTCTTGATTCTCACAACTAGAATTTGACATGCCTATAGACCCTTGGCCTCCTCGCTTAAGAATTTTGAAAAGGCCATTACGTTCTTACCAAGCCAACAAGTTAGAATGCAAAATAATACCAAAGTGTTTGAAATGTACCTTACTCGTAGTATTTACTCTTGTCAACTGTCCAGTTTGCATCACCACCTTTGCAAAGTTCAATGTACAATCTACCTCTCCCTTAGGTGGTAGCTCCTCCAATTAATCAACAAAGATGAGTCTCATTGATCCTAGCTTCAAAGTTTGCATCGCTACTTCGTCCTCTAAGTTTGATGCACAACTCACCTTTTCCTTAGATGGAAGCTTAGTCAACGACTCAACAAGCTTCGTCGCTTCCATAGAATTGAGCCTCATTGGTCTTAGCTTCAATGTTTGCATCGTTACTTCTTCTTCTAAGTTCGATGCACAACTCACCTTTTCCTTAGGTAGAAGCCCCTCTGATGACTCAACAAGCTCCGTCGTTGCCTTTCTCTTGACCATGGCTAACTTGGATTGCTCTGGATAGTTCCGTAACTCATGCGGACCACGGCATAAGAGTCATTTCACTCGTTTCTTCTTGCTCTTTGCCCTGTTGGCTTCAACTTTTTTCTTGCTCGAACCAAGCTTCTTGGGTGCTTTGTTTGACTCATTGCCCCTTTTGACGGCAAACTTCTAGAGACTTTGTAACGCCCTCGTACCCGAGACCATCTCCGGAGTCAAGCACGAAGTGTTACTAAACTTAATTCATCAATTAAACAACTTAAACAACTTATTACCAACCATGCATGACAACCAAGCATATGCACATCACCAATATCAAACATAACATAAATAGCTAGATTTATAAGTCAGAATCATTAGCTCACTAAAGACCAATATATTTGGCCAAATTATAATAACACATGTTATAAAACTAGGTCCCTATACATGCCACTTACTTGATAAATCTAGCATATGTGTTTATATTGTCAAGGTGTTGGCTTGATAGTGTGATGCTACCTCCGACGGTCTCTAACCCTGAGCTAACCTGACAACACTAAAAGAAATGGAAAGGAGGGGGTAAGCTTTATGCTTAGTAAGCTCACATGAAATAATAATAAGCAATTTATTAACATGCTTCCCACAATAAAACTAACTCATTTGTACATTTACACATGTTCTGGTTAAGCTATTTTCTTGAGTAATAGTCACTAAATCATTTATATTTAGAGTTACGGAACTCCAAATTAAGATCCGTAAATTTTAACAAAAACTAGACTCATATATCTTTTCACCATAAAATTTTAAGAATTTTTAGTAAATCCAATAAGTACAGGTTATTATTCAAAGCCCCCTATTTTGCTGTTTAACAGCTTCGACTTTTCTTCACTAAAATTTATTTATCTCATAGTACAAAACTCGGATGATGTTTCATTTGTTTTTATTAAAATTAGACTCATCCAATATTCTAGTCATATAAATTATACCCCAAAATTATTTTTCTATAATTTTTAACAATTTTTCCAATTCAGAACAGGGGATCTCGAATTCATTCAGACACTGTCTCAGAAGAATTCAAATATCATATAATATGGAATTCTTTTGCTTCCTCTGTTTCTTTTATGTGAAAATAGACTCAATAAAATTTAATTACATATTTTATTTGAAATTTAATTCAACTTACACAATTTTTGGTAAATTTTCAAATTCATGCACTGTTGCTGTCCAACACTGTTTTACTACTAAAGTTCACTTTTACACAATTTCACTTAATCCCTTCCATTTTACCAAGGTTCGCTCAAATATAGAGGATATTGCTCATAAATTCAAATAAACATATACTTGCACTTGTTCATCACATAATCACTTTCACATTTATTTTCACTTAATCGATTTCCCGTTGAACTCATCGGAATAATAACAGATACACAATTGCCTGCACATTTTCTCATTTCCACACTTGTAGCCGAAGTTATCTGTATGCATAGTAGCCTGCACTTAGTACTACACATGCGACCAATTATCCGGTACACGTAGTAGCCTGCACTTAGTACTACACACGTGATCAAAGTTATCAGGTACGCATAGTAGCCTGCACTTAGTACTACACATGTGACCAATTATCTGGTACACGTAGTAGCCTGCACTTAGTACTACACACGTGACCTCACAATAGCTCATTTTTATCGTTTCTATTCCGAAGGTTCAACCGGGAAATTCTTCACTTTTCAACATTTTATTAAATTATCCGTAATCAATTTAAATTCATAATTTACATCAAATAATCATTTGATAGGCAGCCATATTTCATATGATATTAAAATATATTAACATAAAAAAAATCGATAGATTATTTATATACGAACTTACTCGAAGTGTCGATCTCACTATCCATAGTACCAATTGTCCATTCATAGTATAATAAGACACAACTTAAATAGCAAATCAGCTTTTAAGAATTTAAATAAAATAAATCACATATTTCATATATCACTTGTCATGTATCATCATTTTCTTGCATTTCATGTAACATTCTTTCATGTCATATTTCCACATCATAAACACCATTCCATCAACTTTTCCAATATATTAAATCATACAATATATGCAATAATAGTAATAAATATAATTCCAACATAAAATTGCATTATTATTATCATACAAACTTACCTCGATACAAAATATTAGCAATCGAGCCTATTCCTTGTAAACTTTGTTTTTCCCTCGATCACGACTTGAATCTCGTCTCTTGATTATTGAGCTTGGAAAGCTTGAAAATCCTAGCCATGGCTTTCCCCATGCTAATTTCGGCCTCCATATGGAGAAGATGATCATTTTGTGTTATTTTTTCCATTTTATTTCATTTAATATACAAATGACCAAAATGCCCTTACTATTAAACCTTCAAAAAAATTTCATCCATGTTCAATTTTTTTCCACAAACTTCAAAATGGTCTAATTACCATTTAAGGACATTTGATTTAAAAACTCATAACAATTAAACACTTCTAACACGTAAAACTCAACTTTTGCACTTTTTACAATTTAGTCTTTTTGACCAAATTGAGTGCCCAAACGTCGAAATTTTTGAACGAAATTTTCATGAAATCATTCCGTGAAATCGTAGACCATAAAAATATAATAAAAATGAAATTTTCCTCGTCGAATTTGTGGTCCCGAAACCACTGTTCCGACTAAGCCCAAAATCAGGATGTTACAGACTTTTCCACAACCTATGCGGAACATAGCACAAGAAGCACTCTACTGGTTTCTTTCCGTTCACTTTGGCCTTTTCGGCTTTGACACCCTTGCACTTGAACCATGTCTTTTGGTCTTACCTTCCGGCTTGTCCTTCTCAGAAAGCACAGATTTCTTCGGACATTTCTTCAACATATGTGAAATGGTAGCAATACAATGAAATGGGCAGTAGGATCCATATGTGAAATGACTTGATGGTTTGTTCGGACTTTGCCCTGTTTTGTAATTCACCAAAAAAATGTTTTTATTAATATATTTAAAATAAAGCCCCGTTTGATAAACTAAAAAAATCAAGTGCAAAAAAATTAAATATTAAAAAATTAAGTGTTGAATTTTAGTTATAATATATGTTTGATATATTACTTAAAATTAAGCATTGAATATAATTAGATTTTTTTGATAGATATAAATATTAAATTATAAAAAATAATTAAGTTACAATTTTATCCTTAAATTTTTGACACTGCATATTATTTAAACAAATTCATATTTTAAACAATGTTACTATAAATATGAAATATTTGTAGTAAATTATACTATTATATATAAATTATTATAAACATTATGAAAAATAAATATTATACCAAGAATAGAAAAAATGAAGTCTCATGTTTCATCGAAAATTTTGTTGAAAAAAAGAACTAAGTGAAGAAAAATTGGGAGTAAATGTGATGGCAATATAGTCTAAAAGGAAATCAAAGAAAATACAAATAATTAAACATATTCTTTACTAAATGATAAATAGATTCGTATTAACTTATTATGTTTTACATATTTTATGAAAAAATTTCTACAAAGTGATTTTTATTAACGATTATCAAACATATTTAAAAAAATAAAATTATTGAAACATTAATTCTTTTAGTTGATTTTTTCAACCGATTATTGAATAGGGCTAAATAAATATTTTGAGTAGATAAAGTTCGATAAATATTGAATTGTACTTTATATTCATCTTTAAATTACACTTTTTTTTTGTAATTTTAATATATTAATATTTATAATTAAACAATATCTTGTAATAAAATGGCTTAATATATATTCGGTAACCGAGCTTGACATTTTTTCTAATATGGTATCTATATTATTTTTCATTGACAAAAGTTATATATCGTGGTACCCAAAAGTAAGGATATTAACTTTTTAGTTGGGTAATAGGATTAATTTGATGAAAGTTAATTGCTAATATTATTAGGTTTGAATTCTTCATAATTTTGTTAATAGAATAAATTTAGTGTTAATTATGGATTTGTTTATTTTTACATTTAAATTGTCAAATACATTCAAATGGATGTGATTTAATTCAAGTTTTAGAGTTAGTTTGATAAAATATATAACAAACTAAATTATATATTTTAATCAAATCAACTCTAAAACTCGAATTAAACATTAAAAAGTTAACTTCATTATTACCAATAAAATATTTTAATTATTTCACATTACATAAAATAAAGAATCATATATCTTTAAATAAAAATTAATTACAGTAATTAATAAAATAAATATAATTAATGAAATAAAAATAATTAGATGTACATTACATAACTAGTTAAGCATGTAAAACACAATTAGTTAATACTTAATAATTTATAAAGTAAATATTATAATGTAAAAAAAAAAGGTTTGTAAGACACAAACCGTCCAACACTTCAATTATTACTTAAAATTATTGCAGGATCCATTTTGTCAACTCTTTCTTGGATTCTTCCTGGAGAGAGCATCTATCATCCCCCAATTTCCACACCCACCCGCTTTCATTTGGAAATAAAGGAAATGGTTGGAAATGTATTGAGAAATTGCTTAGAAAACTCTTCGTTGTTCCCAAGAAATTTGATCTGTTTTTCTCCTTCATGCTTATATTCTATACTATACTCAAAATATATTAAAGAGATTTGACAAGATTGTCGATTAGGTGATAATTATATCATTAAATGAGACAAGTTTAATCTTGATCAATGTCTCAAGATTAATTTTAAGATTAAGGAAATGGAAAAATATCACTATGCTTCATCAATGGGGAATCGAATGTATGTTCAGGTTTATATGTGTAAAAATATTACATATATTGTTAAGATGTTGGATAGATATTTGAAAATTTTTGAGTATGGACCATGGGAAAATAGTAAAATGATTCATACATTATCTTGAAAAACTAAAATATTACATGCTCGCATATAAGATATTTAATGAGTTAAAAAATTGTCTATAGATACAAAATTTTGTCACTAGACTGCAACATGTGACAATAGATTGCAATCCTTTATTCCGATATCAATAGGAGCACATTATACATTGTACATGCAACGTACCCAGGTGAGTTTTCATTACCCAATTGCTTTCCTGCTTTGAGAGTTGAGGAACTTGTGGCTTTAGATGATAGAGTTTTGAAGAAAGAGGTAAGGAAAGCTTTGTTTAATATGGCGCCGTTGAAGGCTCCTGATGTTGATGATTTCCATGCTCGCTTTTGTCAATCTCAATGGAGTTTTGTTTAAGGATCAAATTTGTTGCTTGATTCAAAAGTGGTTTGAAGGTGACTCAATTCCTGCTTTTGTCAATCTCAATGGAGTTTTGTTTAAGGATCAAATTTGTTGCTTGATTCCAAAATGCTTTGAAGGTGACACAATTCCTTTGGATTTGAATCAAACTCTTGTTGGGTTGGTGCCCAAGGTGGTTGGATTGGAATTACTATCTCATTATAAATCGACCAATCTCCATATGGTATTGTTTAAGGTGATCACCAAGACAATTGCAACAAAATTAAGAAGCAGGTTCAAGGATTCATTTAGGAGTCAACATTTGGTAACCAAAAACCAACTTTAGTGAGTTGTGATAAATGTTGCATGCCTTTGAAGAATGGTGGACTTGGGTTAAGGGAAGTACGAGACCTCAATAAAGCCTTCATGCTTAAAGTAACTTTTAATGTCATTTCTAACATGAATGTGCTATGGGTTAGAAGTCTTTCGAAACAAGTATGGGGTAATAAGTAAATGGTCTTCTTCTATACATCCTTCTAATTACTCGTTTCTCTGGAAGGCTTTGTTCAATATCCGAGAAGATGTATGATATATGCACGGATGGGGTGAAATTCACCGAAGTTGTCAATTTTTAAGCTTGGGAAATCAGTAGACTTGCGACGACTTTTTGGATGAGATCTTAGCATTTTTTTAGTTGAGATGTCCATGGCGTTTGAAGATCTATCTCTTAGCTTCGAAATGCATTTTGCATCACTCGATTTTGAGCTCAGGAGCTCAATTTATGACTGTTTTAGTGAAGATTGCATGAGCAGAATTTCTAAACGGGATTGTGACAGAAATTACGAGTTTCGAGCTTTTAATTCGAGTTTAAATCATATTGGGTTCTAACATACTTAAGAGTTTTACTAAGATTAAATTGGAGTCGCTTGAAGGGGATTGTGGATTCTTCGTGTTTCTAAGGTTTTTTAAGACTTCTACATATCACATTCTATTTTTCTATCTATCTTCTTTAATTTATTCCTTATTGTTCTAATTGTAGATTTATTATTCTATTTAAATTATCTTAATTATTTATTTTAATTATTTTATCTAACTTGGAGTACATGTGAATCGCATGCAGGTTGTTGTGTTTAAAAATTTAATATTTTAGTTAGTATTCTCATTACAAAAAATCATTTCACCTATATTAAAAAGTTAATGGTCAAATTTGACCTTCTTTTTTTAAAGTTGAGAGTCAAATTTAAGAGGTAAAATGATAAAAAATGTAAACGTTCAGGACTAAATTAATATTTTTTCTATATTATTTTTATTTAATATTTTAAATATATAAAAATAATTTTTTTGAAGAGAAATTCATTAATTCATTCAATATAATACCATACAATTCGAAAAAAAAAACATCGGTTGTACGCACTGAAGGACAAGCTCTATCAATATAACAAAAGCTTCAACTTTAACATCAATATAACATTATGGCATGTTGGCACTCGGCTCTGTCATAAATCAAGCACAATATATTAGAATTGATTCAAGTACTTAATACAATAAGGAAATCAACCCTGGATGGTCCAAAGCGGCGGACATAAATTGGCAAAAGAACCGAGCATCCACCAAACTAGAGAGGAAACGACGACAAAACCAACCTTAAAATTACTCGCAAAAGCAAGACTACATGTATAAGCAAGACTAAAAAACGTATTACAAGAGTAGATAGAAACTTCTAAAAGTGAAAGACTTATTAAACAATGGAAAAACAAACAAAAAATATATAAAACTTAAGATAACACGAGTCCAAGATGACTTATAAAATCATTTATTATTCTGAAACTCTCAAAACAGAAACAGATTAAGAAGCCAATGACAAGCTACCCGCTTTCTAAAAGAAACTATCGGTGGTCAATGGTGTTTTAATAATGATAAGCACCGTCATCTATCCATCACATCTTGTGAAGACAACAAAGATCCTACAAAATAAATTTGTACACTTAAAAGAGAGAATGTATAGAGTGAATCAGAAGAAGAAAGATAAAAGAGTTGATGGGTAAGAGAAAAAGGCGGGCTGTAATTAGCCCAGAGGCTAAAACCACAGCTAGGCAAAAACAAAAAGAAGCAAATGATTTGGAGAAAAAATAGAGTTTTTTAGAAGTAAAAAAATATAATTTTTTACTCAAATATATAAAAACAATTTTAAAAGATTAAACTAGACACATATCACATTTAACACATAACTTGAAGTCTAACAATTTCGAACAAAAATGAAACAACAATTTAGGATGATTATAACCTAAACATTGACAAAGGATTCGCACCTTACTTATTAGTTGTTTCATGAAGCAATCAAAACTTCCTCCACATTTTATTTACAGCCGATTATATTTCTTCAATCTGCGATCATATAATCAAATTATATAAAATGAATAAAATATTGAATGTTATAAAAAGAAAATATTATCCAAATTTGGGATAGGCATAGAATACAAGTTCATGTTTAACATGTATATGTTTAGAAATTTTAACTTAATTATATATATTTGAAAGATTATATCTCATTTATTGCAGAGTAAATATATGGAAAATGAATACTTCAAATGAAATAAAAGAAACTGTAAATAAAAAAAAAGTCATAAAAAAAATTAATAGGACAAGGCCAAAGAAATAGTTTACCACAATTAGTGCTTCTTCCCAAGTCTGCCCATTATAGAACTGAAAATTTTTTGCATTCGTTTTGGTTGCGGCCCTTCATCCATCTCCTCATACATATTACGTTTTCGCTTTATTAGGGAACTGTTACCTATTGATCCATCATCAGTAGAGTGTTGCTGGATATCTTCAAAATTTGCACAACACTGATTATTATGCAGCTCTTGTATTTGTTCCATCTCTTCCAGATCTCTCTCATACACTATTCTAACACCTCACTTCTTCACCTTAACACTGTTATGTCTTTCGAAAGACAGCTCAAGTTGATGGCAACCCGGATCTAAGCAATTTGTTGTTAGTAAATTATTGGTTTCTCGTTCACCCCATTTGTCTTCCAAGGAAATTGGATACAACTCGTCACGCGACAAATAACGAATTAAAATGTGGTCCTTCAGTACGGGCGAGTCAAAATCATCATTTACACGCCAGCCACTACAATTGACTACTCGAGGATTTCTACCCTGGAAATTAGATTGAGTGCAATTGCCTTGTCTAGAATATCTACCATGGATAGCAGCTCTACACATGAGATACTCATCCCTTGAAGCATCATCACTGACAAAAATGCAGCACAAAGCAACTCCCATCCATTGACTATCATTCCGAACTTCCAGAGGCAAATTTATCTTAAACCAAGACTCACCTCTTTGTTGACTAAACCATTCTGGGATTTCACTTCCAAGTAGAATAACATCAAACATTTCTCTTGAATTTCCAAAAACCTGCAAAATAAAACTTCGCTTGTTTGGTAATTAACACCATGAAAAATTATAAGACACAGAGAAACAGAGATATTAACGAACCTTTAGATGTTTTTTCAGCAATGTTAAGGCACCGATGTTCTCAGCCAATCTGAAGCAATTAACACCTACTATATCTGACCAATAACTTGACCGATAATTTGAATTGCAAACTTTTGATGGATTTGCAACTATTTCCAGAGAAGCACAACCATTTATGTGTACAAAATTTATTCTAGTTACAAGCTCAGGCAACGATTTAAGCTCCCTGCAATCTTACAATCTAAGAGATTCAAGCTTGGAAAATTGAATAAGACACGAAGGTATGCTGATGAAGTTGTTACCACCAAGATCAAGGTCTATCAAAGAGGATAGGCGACAAATATCACTAGGAATATCTCCTTCACAAAAATTGCAGTCCCTTAGATTCAGCCTTCTTAATGAACTCAAACCTAACAACGAAGGCAACATCGGAGCCATGAAATTTGTCCTTCCTTTTTGGATTACCTTTAACAGAGAAGGTAGATATTTTTGTAACTTGGAAGGAGGTCCCTTTCTCCCATTAAAAGAAAGAACTTTAAGATTTTTAAATTGAAAAATGAAGACTGGTGGTTTTGTCATGGATGTTTCACTTAAGTCAAGCTCCTCTAAGAATTCTATTTGCTGCAAATTCTCTGGCAAATTGTTATGCGCCTTGGCGTAAGATCTAGTCACAGGTCTAGACGAGAAAGTATCCTTGCTTCGACCTATGGTTACTCAAAGGCAGATTCGTCTTTGACTGAACCCCCTTCCCAAACTAACGTTTGTGATAAAAAATAAACCCCCTTTTATTTCATATTGGCAGCCTTTTTATAGGCTGTTAATTACAAAGGAAAATCCTAATCTAATTCCTAATTTAAAGTCCTAATAGAATTCCTAATTTAAAGTTTATAAGGAAATAAAAAACCTAGTAAAACTAAAAATCTTAAAGAAATTAAATAAATGTAGAATTCTAATTCCTATTCCTCCGTTGATATTGTTTTCCAATGAAAACATCTATATCATTACTCCCCCTCTCGGAGTTGAGCTTGTCCTCAAGCTCAAATTCAGGATAAGCTGCTCGAAAATTATCAATTGGTTCCCAAGTGGCATCTTCTTGAGGGCATCCTGCCCATTGCACTAATAGTTCCCGCCGACCCCGATTAAGCCTGGTATTAATAATAGCTTGTGGAGTAGGCAAGGCCTTGCCATCATATACTAAGGGCAAGTCTCCTACCGCATCTGGTTGAGGTCCCTTGTATTCTTTGAGGAAAGAAACATGAAATACATCATGTATTCTGCTGCCTGTAGGTAATTCAAGCTGATAGGCCACTGATCCTATTTTGTTCAAGACTTTAAAAGGACCAAAATATTTTGGCAATAACTTGTGATGCTTCTATTTAGTTATCGTCAATTGTCGATACTGTTGAAGCCGTAACCAAACCCAATCCCCGACTTTAAAATTCAACTCTCTGTGCCCCAAATCATAAGTGGCTTTCATTCGTTGCTGAGCTTGCTAGAGTCTATCCCGAGCATTGTGTAAAAGTGCATCCCTATCTTGTAGAGCCTTATCCACAGCTTCAATCCTTGTAGAACCAGCTGAATAGGAGAGAAGTCGAGGTGGATCCCTACCGTATACTAATTGGAAGGGAGTGGCCTTTAGGGCAGTGTGATATGAGGTGTTGTAGCAATACTCAGCCCATGGAACCCAATCGACCCACTGTCGTGGACGATCACTAGAGAGGCATCGTAGGTACATTTCTATTGTTCGGTTAACTACCTCTGTCTGACTATCAGATTGGGGATGGTATGCTGAGGAAAAAACGAGCTTAGAACCACTTTGATGAAATAATTCCTTCCAAAACAGGCTGAGGAAAACTTTATCACGGTCTGAAACTATGGATTCAGGCAAGCCATGAAGTCGGAATACCTCTGCAAAAAAGACGGTAGCAACAGATATAGCAGTAAATGGATGGGACAAAGGTAAAAAATGAGCGTACTTCGACAGTCTGTCCACAACCACCATAAGTACCGATTTCCCTTTTACTTTGGGTAGACCCTCCACGAAATCCATAGAAATATCAGCCCAAACATGTTATGGTATTGGAAGAGGTTGAAGTAAACCTGCGGGCTGTAAATTTTGCCATTTGTGGCGTTGGCATACTAAACAATATTGCACAAATTCTGAGGTTGCAAGCTTCATTCCTTTCCAAAAAAAATCTTGGCGAAGACGATGCAATGTTTTCAATTCCTCTTCATGTTCCATAGCATGTATAGAGGAGATAAGAGTGGGAATAATTGGTGAGGTAGGTAAAAAGTACAACCCCCCTTTGAAGAAAATCAACCCATCTTGTGCAACCCAATTGGGCCCTAACTCTCCTTGTAGAATTCTTTGCTGGAGTTGTGATAATTCTGTGGAAGCTTCTATTTCTCATCTGATGGCTTTAAGAATTTCAACTTGAGGGAATGAAACAGTCATGAGGTGTGGTAAGTCTTCGTCTTTTCTAGATAAAGCATCTACAGCCCTGTTCAACTTCCCTGCTTTATATTCCACTCGGAAATCAAACCCCATTAGCTTGCTGATCCAATGTTGTTGTGGAGATGTCGTAAGTCGTTGGTCTAACAAATACTTAAGACTAAAGTGATCAGTACGGATGAGGAAATGCCTTCCCCAAAGATAGGGTCGCCAATGAGTCACTACCTTTGCCAAACCAATTAATTCACGTTCGTAGGCAGCCAACTTAAGGTGTCGATCTGCAATCTTGCAACTAAAAAAGGCAATGGGGTGTCCATTTTGCTATAGTACAACTCCAAACCCGCTGTCCGAAGCATCACATTCAACCACAAATTCCTCCGTAAAGTTGGGTAATTGCACAATTGGGGCTGCTGAAAGAGAAATTTTTAATTGGGTGAAAGCAACATCAGCTTCCATAGTCCAGTTGAAGGCATTTTTCTTTAGAAGAGATGTTAAGGGTGTAGCCACTTGTCCATAATTCTTGATGAATTTTCTGTAATATCCTGCCAACCCAAGAAAGCCTCGTAGAGCCTTGGTAGTTTTAGGAGTTGGCCAATCGGTGGCATCTTTAATTTTAGTGTGATCAACCTCGACCCCTTCACCATAGATGACATGACCGAGGTAGGTTACCTGAGACTCTCCAAAGGAACACTTGGATTTCTTTAAGAACAACATATTATCCCGCAAGAGTTCAAAAACTAATCTTACATGATGCATATGTTCAGTCCATGTTTTGCTATAAATTAATATGTCATCAAAGAAGACTAAAATAAACTTACGCAAGTAAGGGCGAAAAATGTCATTCATCAAACTCTGAAATGTGGAAGGGGCATTGGTAAGCCCGAATGGCATGATAAGAAACTCAAAGTGTCTATGGTGGGTTCGGAAGGCTGTCTTTTCCACATCAATAGTTGCCATTCTAATTTGAAAATATCCCGATCGTAAATCCAATTTTGTAAAATATTTTGCCCCATGAAGTTTGTCCAACAATTTATCCACGACAGGAATCGAATATTTGTCTTTAACAGTGCAAGCATTAAGCTCTCGATAATCGATGCAAAAACGCCATGACCCGTCATGCTTCTTTACTAATAGTACTGGAGAAGAGAATGGTGATCTACTGGGTCGAATGATTCCTTGTTGTAACATTTGGTCACACTGCTTCTCAATCTCATCCTTTTGAAAATGTGGATATCGATAAGGCCTGACTACAATTGGTCCCGTTCCTAGTTTGAGAGTTATACGATGGTTACATTTGCGGTTAGAAGGTAACCCAGACGGTTCTTGGAATAAATGCACAAATTCTACCAGTAGCTTATTTAATGCTATATTAGTTAAATCCTGTCCCTGTATCAAGCTGAGTCGTGGAACTTCCTCTGGGTGCTGCCCTTGCCAGAGTATCTTCTTCTTGTTTACTGCAAATTGCATAATTAAGGAGCTGAAATCCCATAAAATTGGACCAAGGGTACACAACCATTTAACCCCCAGAATCATATCAAACCCTTCTAATGGTATTGTATAAAAATCAGCTTGAAAGTTGTCATTGGCCACAACGAACTGTACTGATTTACAAATGCCAATGCTAGGAACCCGTTCTCCGTTTTCCACACATACTTGTAACCCCCTTTTCTTTTGTATTTTCAGTCCCAATCTTGGCACTAGACCTTCGCGTAGAAAGTTATGTGTACTGCCTGAATCAACGAGAACTAACACTATTTTTCCTGACACCTTTGCTGGTAGTTGCATAGTAGTTGAATTGCAAGTTCCTCTAATGGCATGTAAGGAAATTTCAAGATCATCTACCTCATTATCTTGCTCATCTTCAATATCTGGTACTTCTATCCAAAATAGCCTTTTACATTTGTGCCCCATGGAGTAAGACTCGTCACAATTATAACACAATCCCTTAGCCCTTCTCTCCGCCATCTCTACTCGTGTCAATCTTTTGATAAATGGTGTGGAAGAACCTATTTTGCTGTTATTCCCCATTGGTTTCATTGTTTGTCCTCCTCCCTTTGCAAAGCTCTTAGTTATTGGAATAATGGAATTGCTGCCAGTGTTTTGGGAAGCTGACCAGTTTAGATTGGTTTGAGATAACATCTTGGAAGAGACTTTTTGTTTCCGTTCCAAAGCTCGAGCCATATTCATTGCAACTCTAAGGTTTCCCGGTTGTTGCATCTCAATATCAATTCTAAGTTCCTCTACTAATCCGGCAGTAAAAAGGTTTACTTGTTGTCGAGGTTTAAGATCAGTAGTCCTAGCCAGTAGTGATTGAAATTGACGTTGATATTCTTCTACCGTCCCAGTTCGTCTCAAGTTTGCAAGTTCCCCCAAGGGGTTATTACTCATAGGTGGCCCAAACCTGACATGACAACACTCTCTAAAACGCTCCCAATCCAAATTTGCCTCCTCTTCCTCGATTTGATCAAACCACAATTGTGCTTCTCCTAAGAGATGGAATGAAGCTAAGCCGACTTTGTCTTCTTCGTTGGTTCGCTGATTGTTAAAAAAATTTTCGCATCTTTTTAACCATCCTAAAGGATCACCAACACCATCATAAGTGGGAAATTCCATCTTGGAGTATCTTGGCACCATGCCCCCACCGTGTTGTGAATTTGAATTTCTTTTCTTACCTCCACTGCTGCCTTGTTCTTCATTATTTTTTTCTAAATTCTCTTTCGTTGTCTTTTGGACCGAAAGAGATAAAATCGCCATCTGCTCCTCTAATACTTGTTGCCTTGTAGCCATTTGTTCCATAAATGCCTCCAGCTTGGCTGTCAAAGTTTTTTCGTCACCCATGACAACTGGCTCTGATACCAAGTTGTTATGCGCCTTGGCGTAAGATCTAGTCACAGGTCTAGACGAGAAAGTATCCTTGCTTTGACCTATGGTTACTCAAAGGCAGATTCATCTTTGACTGAACCCCCTTCCCAAACTAACGTTTGTGATAAAAAATAAACCCCCCTTTTTTTTCATATTGGCAACCTTTTTATAGGCTGTTAATTACAAAGGAAAATCCTAATCTAATTCCTAATTTAAAGTCCTAATAGAATTCCTAATTTAAAGTTTATAAGGAAATAAAAAAACCTAGTAAAACTAAAACTCCTAAAGAAATTAAATAAATGTAGAATTCTAATTCCTATTCCTCCGTTGATATTGTTTTCCAATGAAAAGATCTATATCACAAATATTCAACTTTATAACAACCAGAAAGATTAAGAGATTTTAAACTTTTACACCCACCTGTGCTACCGGGCAGATCCACAAGGTTCATGCAATCTTTCAAATTTAACAAAACAAGACTGCTCAGATTTCCAATTAAAATAGGTAGCTCTTTAATGCCCGTCCCATCTAAATAAAGCTCTTGCAGGCATTCCATTTTGCCATCAATCTCTGGAAACCTTTTAAGATTGGAACAACCTGAAAGAATTAACTTTTCAAGAGATTCCATTCCAATTTTGGTTGGAAAACTCCTCAGACTTTTACAGTCTTTTAAATTCAAAACTTCAAGTCGTCTGAGATTTTCGATTGAAGAAGGTAGCTCTTTAATGTTTGTCCCATCAAAACAAACCTCCAACGAACATTCCATTTTCCCATCAATTTCTGGAAAGCTTTGAAGTTTTGAGCAACCTGAAAGAATTAACATTTCAAGGGATCCCATTCTAATTCTGGTTGGAAAACTCCTCAGACTTTTGCAGCCTCCTAAATTCAAAATCTTAAGCCTTGTAAGAACTCCAACAGATGGATGGACATATACTAATCTAGTACAACCTTCCAAAACCAAAATTTCAAGATTTGGGGCAGTTATAACGTCTGGTGCCTTGATCAGGTTTCCCGACCCTTTGAGGTTGAGCACTTTCAACTTATACAGGGGCTGTTGAAAACAATAATAAATTAGAGATAAAAGGAGAAAAAATATGGTGAAGCTTATTTTCATTTTTATTCTTCTATATTAATACCTTCTTCTCGAATTAGAAAACAAAGACAAAATGAGTTAATTCTTACTGTATTTTCCTTCCACAGTTGTTCAATATTGCTATAAGGCAAGAGAAGTACAACAAGATTTTCCGGTTGGAAGCCTAAAGGCAGAGATCTTAAAGAATATCCTGACCATTCTAAAAGTCTTAACTTATTAGAAAGGTAGGTGAGATCACAACAATTTGGAAGACAATGGACTTTGAGCAATCTTAATCTTTTCATCTTCAAGAAAATATCCCTATTCAAAGTGAGTCTTGTTCAATTCCCTGGGCGAACATGTTAGATTTTATTAAAATAAATCTAAAATAAAACTTAATAAACTAGGATCTGTCATGTCAAATCATCAAGAATAAATTAAGAATAAAACTAGATGCGGAAGCGTACCTGAATCCATGGATTCCTTGAGACTTTTTGGAACTTGGGGGATTTGATCTTCCAAATTAGCACACAAGAAATTCAGAGAATATCTACTCTCTCTTTCCTAATGATGGGATATTAGAAAAGATGTCTTGTGTATAATTTGGGGACCATAACTCTAATATTTATAACCTTAGCATATTAGTTCTAATCAAATTCTAATTAGCCCATCATTAAGTAGAATTTGATTAGAAGGATATCTACACATGTTTGACCCATACTTTATTTAATAATTAAAAGCCCAATAAAATTCTAACCAAATTAGATCACTTTTAATTTGGGCTAACCTATCATGATATTAAATAATAACATGTAATTATCCTTATTATATATGTGATATCGAAATTTTCCAACAATCTCCCACTTGGACCACATATATATACTAATTACTTTATAATTACATGTCATTATATAACCTTATGAGCTCAAAGTTTTACTATCATATCCAAAAGGCATTCCGTACAATCTCGTCCATTAATTATGTTAACATAGAACCAAGGCGACTTTCGTTACAAATATCGTAACTAAATCCATCCATGATCACGTATATTAACACAACCAAATGACATAGATCAAGTATGGATGTGTAGCATGGAAATTACTTGCAATATGATCTAAACATGTCTATTTCCAACTGGTCCTCCTTAGTGAGATCAAATCTTACCAAAATCAGAGTGTGAATAAACCAAATAAACTTTATTTCTATAGAAAATAAACTTATTACCTTTAAACTGAAATAACTGAAAATGTGTCTATAACATAAAAGCATTTAAAAATACAAACTCCCACTAAAACCAAATATCCTTTAAATGACATTACACCTATATGAGCAATGTGCTCTTATAAAACCTTAGGTGTAGTTCTTAATAAGCGGATCCGCAATTATGGAGTTTGTCCTAATATGCTTTATAAGCACTTAACCACTCTGAACTTTTACTTTAACAACCAGGAACTTAAAGTCTATGTGTTTTGACTTTAATGTGCTCCTGTTGCTATTGGAATAAAAGACTGCAATTTGTTTTCACAATTTGCACCTTAGTGACAAAATCTTTTATCCATATTCCATCAAAATCGGAGTTTATATACTTGATGATCTCTAACTGATTAGACCTCCAATATGTGAGCATGTAATCTTTTATTCTCTGAAAATACCTTATAACCCTCTTGGATGCTATCTAATGGTCCAAACTAGGGTTGCTTAAAATATCTGCCTAACATCCCAATAGTGTATACAAGATTCCAATGTATACAAACCTGAACATACATTAAACTTTCCACTGCTAAAATGTAAAAAATCTAATGCATTTTTGTAATCTTAATATCATTCTTAGGGCATTGATTGAGGCTATACTTATTATTGACAAGCAATATGTCATTAACATATAAAACCAAATATAAAACTTTAACATATAAAACCAAATATAAAACTTTACTCCCACTAAACTTATGGTATAAACGATTATCAACAAAATTCATCTCTAAACCGAATGAGATAATCATTTGGTAAATTTTGTATATTATTGACGAGAAGTCTACTTAAGCCCATAGATAAAGTTCTTTAATTTGCAAATCATTACTTTTGTATCACCAGACACAAAGTTTTCTAATTGCACCATATAAATGTATGATCAATGTTACCATTGAGAAACCATTAACTTAATATTCATTTGATGTAGCTTAAAGTCAAAATATTCCACTAAAGCCATTTTAACCCTTTCTTTAGTGGACCTTTCTAATGACATTCATTCTTAAGGTTGTTGAGTTTGTTCTTCTGGAACAATTACCTCATCTTGAATAGGGAGTTGTTTAACATTGTCTTATTGAGGTTCTAGATTCACTTCTTAATCAATGATAGGTATGAGAGTCTAAACATCATCAAAAGTGATAGTAGGAACTGAGTTAGAATCCAATTCCTCCTCAAAAGCAATGTTCTAACCTTATTTCTCCCTCCAAACTCAACATCCTCAAAAAATGTTGTAATTCTTGTCTCAAAAAATATTCCTAATTGTGGGATCATAAAATTCATAGCCCTTAGATTGCTCAGAATTTCCTTAACCCTTAACTTTACAGACATCAAAGAAGTCATAAGTGATGTCATTTCAACCTTATCGTTTTTTTAGCAAAACGTTTCTCAATTTCATCAAGGAAACCTTGGCTTGAGTAATCTTTTCAGATTCTATGCCCTTAAAGGCTTCTAAATATTGTGCTTCATGAGCATCAGACTCATGCAATTTGAACGATTCCACCTCTCAAAATCCCTTTTAACATAGGGGTTACTTTCCGCAGTGAGAGGTGCGAGTAGTTCTTCCTTTAGTGTAAGGTCTATGTTCATATAGCCAAGCACTATAAGTAAGTGCCTTTTCCATTCATTGAAATTAGCCCCATTAAGTATGGGTACAGAATTTATATTAGCAGATATTGTGGCAGTAGAATATGAATTAGCTGAATATAGAACAAAAAATAAATAAAAATAAGCTCACATCAATATTCATAGTAAAAAATAAATTCAGGATAATGGCTAATCCCATCTCAAGATACCAAACACAACATTAATATTAAGTCTTTGGACAGTAATATTAACAGTAAGCGGTACTCTTATTGTAGCAATCAAACATTGACAATAAACTATGTTAAACAATGAATTAATCTTTGGACTAACTTATTGCTCACATAAAATACCTTATAATTGTCACACATTTATCACCACAGATGTCGTTGTAATTCTGCCAAATATTAACTTACCTTTGGGTAAATTAATAAACGCATGAATCACAAAAACATATAATCATCTTAATATTTCAAATAAACTAATCTACACAAAAGAGGTCACTTTGGTGGCATTTTGTTTCAACTAATTTATTTAATATATTACACATCCTTAATTAAAAGCCAAAATCTGAATTTATTTGTTTCAAAATATTTATCTTAATTTCATCTTTCAATCAAATTAAAAGATATATATATATTTATCCCAAAACAACATACAATGATGTTGGAAAATATAATAATAGTTGAATAAATTATAAACCATAAACAACTTCACATAAGACTTCAAATTTAAACCAAAATAATTTGAATAAAGGTAAACGTCATTTTAAGATATCGGACACTCTATTAATATTTCATCTTTGGACAAAATATTAATTTGTAAGTGATATCTTGGTGTAGTAATCAAACATTGACAATAAGAGCATGTCGAATAATAAATCTTCCTTTTGGCCAATTTATTACTCACATGTAAAACCGAATAACCGTCACATGTTTATCACCATAGTTGCACATGTAATATGATTAACCTTCACTTGGGCCAATCAATATTAACATAACTTAAGTTACATGCACACAAACTTTTATATTTCAAAACAAAATAATTTATACAAAAAAATCACTTTGGTGACTTTTTGCTTCAATTAAGTTATTTTAAAATATATATAAACATACCAATATTCAAATTTAAATTTCCCCAATAGTCAAATGTCAAAACTAATTTTTTTATTGCTTTATAAACTCTGAAATAACCCAAAATAAGTTTGTCTTAATAATGCAATAAAAAAACCGAAAACCTTAATTTTTTTGACTATTTCCTTCTTCTTTTTTTGTTCCAAAATCATATATCAAAACCAAACAGAAATAATGTAGTGGTTCAAAGCCAAATAATTAACAAAAACATGTATTCATAATTTTGGCATGGATAAAAACACCAAAACAATTCACGCATATACATGTATTCATAATCAAATAGAAAAACTTACCCTGAATTTACCATGTAAATCCAAAGTTGTATTTATGATTAAATAGATATTCACATAAATACTTGAAAAATATTTTCAAGCCAATAAATCTCAAAAAACAAAATCATAATAGTTGGCATATCCCACAATTCATACAATAAATCATATCATCATAATTTAACCAAATATTTGGAACCATAATATGCCAAAACCTAAAATTATATAACCAAATTTAAAACCAAAATATTTAAATATGTATATAGTTGACATGAATTTGCACCAAAGCACCCATAAAATTTAATATATAACCATAACAAAAAAAATTAACTTCAATGATATCCATCAAAACTTAATTTCACCAATTAAACTGTAAAATATATCTTATTGAATAATGGTTATAAACGTCTGTTTACACAAACTATAATCATGCATTAATCCTCAAAATCATTGATATGCATATAATATATATACACACACAAATATAAAAATAATATTGGCTTGCCTTACATATTTGATGTAAACTCAAATTTATATTCATGACTAAAAACATTATTATAAAACTTCTTTATACTCACAAATACTTTAAAAAAAATTCATAACCACAAAATACAAAAAGAATCCCAAATCATATAAAATTCTTTATATGCGCGACTAATTATGAAAATTCATAGCCACCATATTTAAAAAAAATAATCCCAAATATTTTAATTTTAGTTAGATTCCATAAAGACTAAAACTTACATAAAATAATTATAAAAGAAACTAAAAGTAATCATTTGTATATATGAATGGTGAATATAATCATCATAAATAAAGATAAAAGATGATGATTTCATATATATTCAACTACAAACAGAAAATTTAAAACAAATAGTACGAAAAAAATATATCTTATCAAGTGAATAACTTTCAAAACTAATTATACAACCCAATTGGAATTCTCCAATTGTAAAAAAGTTGTAAGTCTGTAATTTCAATTTAATAATGACTTTACCAAAACTTATAAAATAATTGTGTGAAAAAAAGAGAGAAAGAAATCTCACAAATCAATTTTTATCAATTGATTATAAATAAATATATAAACCTTCATCTTTCGAATAACATATGCAAATATTAAACTAGATTTTATTTATAAAACTTTAAAACTTTATTTAAAGAATCAAAACTTAAAAATTTATCAAGAATCTCAAAGATTCAACATAATATATAATTAAAATATCAAATCCATAAAACTAAAAAAAAAGAATCAATCCAAAATTAATAAAGAATCAATTCATTCTCAATGATTTAACATGACAAAGCTCTGATACCACTTGTTAGATTTTATTAAAATAAATCTAAAATAAAACTTAATAAACTAGGATCTGTCATGTCAAATCATCAAGAATAAATTAAGAACAAAACTAGATGCGGAAGCGTACCTGAATCTATAGATTCCTTGAGATCGACTTTTTGAAACTTTGGGGATTTGATCTTTCAAATTAGCACACAAGAAATTCAGAGAATATCTGCTCTCTCTTTCCTAATGATGGGATATTAGAAAAGATGTCTTGTGTATAATTTGGGGACCATAACCCTAATATTTATAACCTTAGCATATTAGTTCTAATCAAATTCTAATTAGCCCACCATTAATTAGAATTTGATTAGAAGAGTATCTACACATGTTTGACCCATACTTTATTTAATAATTAAAAGCCCAATAAAATTCTAACCAAATTAGATCACTTTTAATTTGGTCTAACCTATCATGATAGTAAATAATAACATGTAATTATCCTTATTATATATATGATGTCCAAATTTTCCAACAGAACAAGTATAAGAATAAAGCTATATAAAACATAATCTCTGAAACGTTAATCACTTCATTGCTTCTTTTTTGAAATACTCATGTCTAACACTTACATCTAAAGTATGTTCAGATGTGGATATAAAGATATAATCCTTCAAGGGCTTTTGAAATATATGAAAAAGTTAAGAAAAATTAATATACACATGTCAAATACAACTCACATATAACACTTATATCCTAATTTGAATAACATAGCTTTAAAGAATTGGAGCTGATATTTACAGACACAGAAGGCTAGAAACAAGAAAGGTGTTTGGCTAAAGAGAGAATGCAAGAAAATAGATAAAATTAAAAGCAACATTCTTTTTTTCAATAATTCATACTACTTTTTTTTATTTTTTTTAAATATTAAGCATTAAAGAGTTGCCACTTCTTTTTAATTATTTTTACAAAAAAAACAACAACATTAAAATTATATATAGATATATATGTCATCTTACTTTTTATTGTCGATGATTAAACCTTCAATAATTTCTGTAGCCTAAAAAAAATGAAAAGTACAAATATTACAAAAGCTCATAAAGTTTACATTTATGATTACCATTGCATGTATAGTAAAAAAACAAGCTAAAAAAAACATTTTCAACTAAAGTAATTCAATGAAATTACATTTTTGTTTATACATATCGTGCATGTCTTATTAATATTTATAATCAACAAGATAATTTCTAAATGACACATTTTAAAAATTTAAACAACAAATCTACTCATTTTACTTTATCGATATTAATAATAAATACTTCCTAAATATAATAGATTATATATATGTTTTTGTACCAAAGATGTAATCGTTTCAAATTCAACCTCAAATCTAATTAATGCCACATCTTAAAATTAATTGTTTAATAAATTAAGCTACATATATATAATTTTTATGGAATTACTTACAGTTGTTTTTGTTAGCAAATGATATACATCTCTTTCCTCCCACAATCTGCAACGTTTTCCAGGTTCATCGATAGATTTTTCCCTAACAATTTTTCTTCCCATTTCTTGTAGCAAGTCATGCATCAACAACTGGTCGTGTCTGTTAATAGTTAGTAGAGATTTTTTAATAAGAACATTAATTCCAATATTTGGAAAAAACTCACAACCATCCAATACTTTCATTACAAAATCTTTCTCCTCCCTATTAAAGAAGCATGTTATATCTAGAAATATATTCTTCTCCCTTTCTTCCAGTCCATCAAAACTTATTTGAAGTCTGTCAAGAATTTCTTTGTTAGAAACTCTTTCAAGTCTTTCTAATGTACTTTTCCATTGCCTTGCATCTCTATCACACAAAAAAGAACCCAAAACTTCAAGAGCTAATGGGAGTCCACCAGCATAACCTACGATATGTTTAGCGAGCTCAATGAAATCCTCTTTTGGCGCTGTCTTGCAACCAAAAGCTTTCAAATTGAAAAGATGAAGTGCATCAATGGCTTTCAGTGTTGTAGGCTTATACACACTATCAACTCGATAAGATCGGAGCAAATGTTCATCTCTTGTTGTTACAACGATTCTGCTCCCTAAACCGAACCAATTACACTTTCCAACCAAGCATTTCAAGTGTTGTAGGTTATCAACATCATCAAGAACAACAAGAACTTTTTTGTGAGACAACCTGTGACTAATTATGGTTTTCCCTTCGTGAACATTGAAAAAATTGAAGCTTTCATCAACAAGATCTGGGAAAGTAATTGTTTCTGTAAAGAACAAAGTCCACATTTCTCTGAAACTTCTCGAACATCAGCAAGAAAGCTTTTCCCTTCAAAATAAGGTGACAAGCGACTATAAACAACTCTTGCGAGGGTCGTTTTGCCAATGCCACCCATACCACAAATTCCCATGATACGGATATCATCTTCCCCAATTTCTATTTTCGAATGCAAATCATCCAAGCTTGGACTGATACCAACTAACTCATCATGCTCAATTGGATATGTTTGACATAACTTTGCTGATATTTTTTTAATAATGTCTCCAATAAATTCTGATTCATGCCTACAAAGATAAAAAGATTTAATTTTAATTAAGAAAATTATTGGTATGGAAATGAAGTTAAATGATCTAGGAAAAAATTAAGATGTGAAACGCATAGTACTCTATGGAACAAATTTAGGATACACTTGGAGGACTTGAGTTTATAGTTTTTCTGGTGTTATTGCCTTATTTGCCTTATAACACTAGAAAATAACAATTTTCCGATTTTGTCGATATATATAAAAAACAGCTAATTCAAAAAAAAATTGTAATTATTAAATTTACAAGTAAAATGAAGAAAAAAATACCTATTATTTGAGTGCCATCCCTTGATATTAGCCACTTCAGTTAAAGCATTTCTCCACCTTTGGATCTTTGCTTCATCTTCCTTGTATCTCTCTTCATGTTTTGCAAAAGCTGCTTCAACTTTCTCTTTTTGTTTTCTTGAATCAGATGGATCCACATCATAGAAAATTGGAAATACTTTATGACCATTCTCCTTTTTCTGTTTAACAATCTCAGCAAGTTCCTCCAAGCACCAACCTGAAAAGACATAGTTTTCCGAGAAAACGATTACTGAGCACCATGATTGTTGAATTGCTTTGAAGAGCTCAGGTGCAATCTCTTCACCGGCCTCCAGCTTTGGATCATCCCTGAAAGTGACGATTCCGCTCCTTCTCAAAGCATCATAGAGATGGTCTGTGAAGTTATGACGAGTATCTTCACCTCTAAAACTCAAGAATACATCATATTCTTTTTGTCTAGGAATAGACGAGGAAGTTGAGAGTAACGAGGACATGAGGAAGTCTGAGAAGGGAAAAATGATATGACAATCTAGTTTGGGAAAACCAGAAAATAAGGTGGCTCAATATGCAGAAAGAAACTAGAAACAGACCAAGTATAGGAGCATCAAGAAAGGGAAAGCGGACACAGGTTTCTAAGCAATTTCTCTATACATGTCCTACCTTTTTTTCTTCAAAACGAATCTCCATCATAATAGCTATGAAAAGGTGTGGTGGTGGAAGTTTGGTGACAAATGAAAATGATGGTGTTTTCCAGGAAGAATCGTTGACGGTGAGGGCAGAATTTGTTGCTTTGTCCACAGAGTGGAAGTCAAGTGAAGAAGCACGCCCCTTAATTACCTTTTTCTTTTTCGTTTCTTTTTGGTTCAAACACAATTGGATCCAAACAATTTTCAAACTCAATCATCAAACCAACATAAAGATGACAGAGTAATTACATCTGGAAATTTTGGGCTCATTGCAGCCGGGTTAAGCTGGAAACATCGGCCCAGTAATGTAAAAACCATTTCCTTTTTACAGTATTCAGCCCAAAGTAAAAGAAAAATAAAATCCCTCTCCTTTAAACCCCAGCGAACAGTCCCTTTTTTTTTTGTTTTTTAATAGAGTGGAAAACAACAAACAAAATCTAAATCGACGAAAGGGAGGTCCAATGTGATCCCGTTCAAGACTGTCTCTTAGCTTGTCTGGTAAATCTTCTAGTATCCGAATCATCAACGAATTCAAGTCCTTTTTGCTAAACTATCAACTACACTGTTGACTTCACGCAATCCATGATGAAACTCAACTTGCCATACGCACCAGCCTTAGGTTTTAGGCAATTCTTTATACATTTCCCACCTTTATTTCTTCGAAACGAATCTCCAGAATAATCTATGAAAGCGAGTAGTGGTAGAAGTGTAACAAGTCAATTAAAGGAAAATGATGATAAGTTTTATTGATGCTATACTCTAATATATAATATATAGCAATAATAGTTTTTAAAATCAAACGTAATCTCTAATATATGTTATCCAAATAATAATGTAGTATTTAAATTAATAAAAGAAAATTATCTATAATAATTCTAAAATCATCTTAAATAAAATGCCACTTAAATTCATTTTTTTTAAATTTGAATTAAAACTAAAAAAAAAATGTTTAAAGCTTGTTTTGATGAGCTTAACAACTATAATGCATGTGAAGATTTAAATTATCTCTAAAAAATTTCATTGAAACTTTCATGCACATTACTGGTTTCATAATTGATATAACTTACAAACTTACCCAGTCTTGGACAATGAAACTAAGATTGATATCAAAGTTTTTAAAGATATTACTTTTAGCCTTAAATAATTGCAGAAGAATGACATTACAGCTAAAGACAATTGTGTTTGTTGATTGCTGCATGCCAAAACAAAAAAATAAAAATAAACTTGTCAAATTACACTTTAAATCATAGAATTGTAAAGAGTATACAATCAACTATCTAACGAAAATACCACATTGTAATCAATCCAATAAAATTGAAAAAGGAAAAAAATGACAGTGAAAGATAAAAATGAAATGAATAATTGATAATACCCTAGAATGACATATTTTTATGTATTAATTACATATTTATTTTGAGTATGATCCTACTAATTTGAGCTATTTATGGTTCTTTATCTTGTAGGGACTAATTGAAGGCAAGAGAAATTTTGGGGGCAAAAAGCGTGAATTTGAAGATAATTGGGCCAGCATGCGAAGCAGGAGAGAAGTGGTGTCGAAAATGCAAAGTGTGGAAGACTTTGGGGGCAAAAATGCAAAAAAGAGATTTTATAGCACAAGACTCTATTTTAATCCCAATTATATTAGGATAATTATTAATGATTATTATTTAGATTAATTTTAGCATATATCTTTATTTATCTTATTATTTGTATTTATCTTTTAAAATTTAATTAGAAATAGACTAGGTTTTCTAGTACTATAAATAGGGGATGGAGTAACATAAATTCCATTCATCTTTTTTGTAAACACTCCCTCTCCAAAAAAAACTCAGCCTTTATACCTTTTCCTCAAAAAGCATGAGCCACTAAATTTATCTAGTTGAATATTGTCGAAATTCCTCAAAAAGGGTTCATTATGGGACTGACGCTTCCGTCCATGTCCTTAATAGGTGATCTTTTCAACTTGTGTAAGGAACAACCGCTTTTTACGTTTTGGGAAGGTTACATAGTTAGTTCGTTAGTTTACTGCGTCAGAGGTTGGTGACCCCAAGAGACAAAATGGCATTGTATTTGTCATTGAGAAGTGATGATCTAGTATAAGATAGTCTCACAAAAGCGATTGTTAGCTAAAGTTAGGTTCCGCCAAATCTTAAGTCTAAATCTTAGAGCTGGTGGTCGTAGGCGTCCTCTTCCACTATAACTGGTTTATTCTGTTTAAAAAAGATCACCTAAAGCCGAGGATTGAACTCAAGGCGGATAGAGACAACCGGAGGTTGGAATATCTCCATAAGAATTATTTTCCTCAACTTTATTTATCTCTACTATTTTAATTTCAGTTTTCGCAATTTTAATTTAAACTTTTAATTTTGTTTTATTTTATTTTTATTTATTCAGTAACTACTAAAAAAATTAAAGACAATGAACAAAATTGAATAACATATTAACTATATATGAACTATAATTTATGTGTAATTGTATACATGAAGTTTTAATTGATTAATTCTTGTAAATTACTAATATAATTATAGATATAATACATTTTATGTTTATATGTTGCATATATAATATTATATTTATTCAATACAAAATAAATTGATGTATTATTTCTTTAAATGTGTATGATTAAATCAAAATTAAAGTTACATATACAATTGCACATTAATTAAAATTCATATATAATTTGAGATTCATCTCAAAATTCATAGAAATACATAAATAAAATTTAAAATATAATATTTTATCTAGATTAGTAAATTGGGCTCTTTAAAAAAAAATTTCCAAGTTATTCAAAAGAATAAACCATTCAATTTGATATTCAAATATAAGAAATACTAGTGCAAAGGGATTGACAAGTGAGATTTCGATGCATATTGAGATAGAGCAACATGGTTCTGACTATTGCAAAGAGGCTGGTAGTGATACTGGTCGATTATTATTCTCGAGGAGCCCCATCTTTGTGAGACACATCGAGATAGGAGACAAGTAGCGAGCAATATTATTAGGAGCAAGAGAATAATGATTTCTATGATATTTTAGACTTGTACTAAAATTTCTTATTATATAAAAAAAAGTATAAGAGATAAATTAGAAGAATTAAAATTTTTATGAATCAAAAAAAAAAGTTAACATAGTTAATAAGTAAAAAAAATTAAAAGAATTAATTAATTTTTTATATATTTTATCCCTATTTTAAAACATCATATAATAAGCATTTAAAAAAATCAATAAAAATACTAAAATTAACATTTAAAATGAATTAATTAAATTAAAATATAACATTTTATCTAGATTAAAAAATTAATATTTTTAAAAATTTTATCAAATTATTTTAAAAAGAAACTAGCAACATTTACATTTCGATATTCAAAAAAGAGATAAATTAAAGGTATTTGAAGTTACAAAATTTTGTGACAATTAAAAGCATTATAACGTTGAAAAAAAATTAAAAGTTAACAAGCACAATTAATAAATTAAAAATTAATAATTTTAAAATATAATTTTTTTAAAAAATTCAAAAATAAAAATTATTTATTTTGATCTATCCATGAGTTTGATTGTGACTCGAGGCCCAAAAAATTTCAAGGCCAATCTATTTCGTGGCTCAACCCAACTCAACAAAAAAAAACTCATTTCTCTATTAAAAATTTATTAAATTGTTAAAAATGTTTTTTACATTAATATTTATATGTTTTATAATTTAATTTTAAAAATATTTTTATTATTTAAATTGAATTCATGCGGCCACCTGAGACATAAAAAATCTTGTCTAAACCTAGCCTGACTAGGTTTATTGGGCTGGGCAGATTGTTGACACATGGATAGGTTTATTAATTTACTCTATGAATAATAATAAGGTCCCTTCAAATTTTGAGTTATTTATTCAGTCCATATTAAATTAAATTTGAACAATTTTATTTTCAATGAGATTAATTATACATTAAAATATTTTTATGTACATTTAATTATAAAGTATATAAAATATTAGTATAAAATATTTTTTAATTAATGATATAAACTCTGAATCGGTCTAACTTAGATCGAGCTTGGAAAAAGATTTTTATGCCACGAGTCAAACCAAATTCATTTTAAATAATACAAATTATTTTAAATTTTAATTTAATATAAAATATTAATATAATAAATTTATTTATGATATTTTATTAAATTTTGAACTGTTAAGTAGATTTTTTGGCTAATCAAATTGAAACGAGCCTGGACTTGAAATTTATTTGGACCCGAGCAACGACCCATGGGTCTAGGTTAATAACACTATTTTTTTTTTATTTTTGAAAAAAAATATTGTAAATACAAAAAACAACTTTTAAAACATTATATTGTAAATACAAAAAAATAATTTTACAACATTTTTAAAATTATTTATGTATTTAAAGAGTATGGACCAAATTGACACAAAATTGTAAATAATGAGGGTAAAATATTATTTTACCTTTTTATTACAATCAAAATCAACCATTTTAACAGCAAAACTAACTAATGGACCAAAATTTTTAAGTAGAAAAAGTATAGAGACTCAATATCTCAAAATTAAAGTATATTGACTAAATTTTAAATTTAAAAGAATACAGGTATCTTTGGCAATAAATTTGGGTAAACTAAATATTGACAAAGGATTCACACTTATTGGCAATCAAAACTTCCTCCACATTTTATCTCTAGCCGATTACATTTCTTCAATCTGTGATCATAAAATGTAATTATATAAAAATGAATAATATATTGATTGTTTATTAAAAAAAACAATGTTATCCAATTTGAGATAGCATAGAATACGAGTTTGTGTTCAACATGTATAGCTAGAATTAAGTTAATTATATATATTTGAAAGATATATCCATTTA